>NC_083790.1:0-12830 GCF_015708825.2 Lethenteron reissneri
GTACTGGTAATGGCAGAACTCCACGACTCCAGGAAGTGGCCCCGAAGCTTGCCATAACGTAAGGGACCGTGTTGATTTACAGCCAACGTCAGTTGAGCGTGGACAATTAGACCCAAGCCGAAACATAACATATAAAAAGATGGTTTAAAAATATTTTTTATTATAGAATATAGTATTGTCATCAGTATGACATAAGTATACCAAGTTTGCAGTCGATACCACATTGGGAAGTGGGTTAAAATTGAGTTACAAGATTTGAGGATACGACAACAACAACAGACAGAGTGAGTTAACAGAAAGCGTGTAAAAAGATTGTTAAAAAATATATTTTCCATTTTTTATGATAGAATATAGTATTTTCATCAGTAAGACATAAGTATACACAATTTTCAGTCGATACCACATTGTTGAAATGGGTTCATATTGAGTTACACGATTTGGTGATACAACAACAACAGACAGAGTGAGTTAAATTAAAGCATGTAATAATAAAAAGAACTCCATCTGCCATCAACTCTGGTATCACACCTTCTCATCACTCTGCTATCGCTACTACCATGGTCACTGTTCGCGATAAATTGACCCATTGCTTCCTCCACCCATGCTGAGTCTACCAGACACGAACGGTTTCGTCTCATCCGCCACACCGTTCAACCCGGTCACTCATCCACTCGCTCGCCCACTCACACTCTCACCCACTCACCACACGGCTCCACTTTGCACGTCCCTCCCAATCATCGTCATTAACCCCTTCCCAACCCAACTCGCCTTACGCTTATTATCTACTACGACAGCTATATGCGACCGTTACATTTGTTGCCAGCCGCTCAACGTTTTGGGGCATTTAGGGGACTGTGCTCAGCATGCAGTTGTGCAAAGCGAAAATCCCCAATAGCTTCACAGCACCGAGGACACACTAATGGTCTGTGGAGTACAGCAAAGGAAACACAATCCAGGCACACACCTGCACGCCCTCGTTGTGCGTATGTTTTACAATTGACATATAGAAAAAAATGTGTCCGCCGCTATAACAAACCGTGTGATGTAGGGCGTACGGGGCCCAAGGTAGAGGCTGCCAGTTTATTTAAGTGCGGCAAAACGACCCGGCGTAAATATCCATTACCAGCACTCGTGGCTTTACTGCCCGTGGTCACGCAGTAACTGCCTTGTTGCCCGACTCGGTTGCTGAATGATGGAATAGATTTGCCTTTGCCAGGGAGAATACAAAAAAACACAAATCCCGTTACGTGGTGGTTGTGATGGTTAATGCACTCGACTTGCGAATCTAGAGGTCGACCGGTTCGATTCCATCTCCGGGAGCGGCAGTTTAAAGCTTTGGGTAGTTTTTTTATATCGTTTTTGTTATATTATATAATTACCGCCTCTGTCTGCCTCGTGATAGGAAAGAGCAACGGTCTCATGCGAATTCTGGCTCTCACTCAGCCTGCTTGCTGACATCCAAGAACAATAGATCCAGTATACTCAAGTAGCGAAGAATTCGGTGGTGACCGGTTCGATCTTCCAGCGCGGCAGCATCTGAAAACGATGGGCAAAGTGTCTCGAATCTCCACCGCTACATTTCCAGCGGTATGAACAGACACAATCTGCGCGCGCGATTAGGCTACTCACAGCTCTCTCGACGCATCTGGCCTTGCGTGCAAGAGCACAGGTCAAAATGGGGCTTTCTATATTAGGCCCCATACAGTGGAGGCCCTTCCGACCGCAGTGGTGTGAGCGAGAGATTGCACGGATGCGCCTTTGCCATGTGTTTGTATTATTACTATTACGGTGATAGAATTATCGGGCGAGGCGCCACGCTGCCACGGTGCGCGATCACGAGACGTCGCGAACCTCCAGGGTGGGGCGGGCGGGGTCAGAGGAGGAGGTATGGGGGGGGGCACCCACCTACACCTCAACCTCTCGGGCAGCCAAACCTCGTGTGGGGGGGGGGGGAGGGGGAGAGGGGGGGCGTCAGTACGCCCCCCCCCTCTCTCCCCTTTCCCTCCCCACTGCGGCACTCTCACGCCGCCTCTCTTAGTCGGAGTCCCACTGCGGCTGCAGAGGGATAATTGTAAAGTCAATCATTGAATTATGGTCCCCGCGTAGCGCTACGCGTAAACTAATTTGCCCTTTTCTCCGCTTACGCTGTTTGCCCTCGTTACGAGCCTAATTAAATATCCGTCGGTATGGCCGGGGGGTGGGGGAAACGCACGACGACTACGAACGACGAGAACTTGTAATGCTGCGGAGTTTTATTTGAGTTTTTTTTCTTCCCGTAATTGCGTTAAGTGTCCAGCGGAGCCTGAGCCGAGGGTTCGCTCGTTAGCTCGCTCGCTCAGCTCGGTCGAGCCAGCCGTGGGTGACTCGGGGTCATTGGGGGTCAGGCAGATGAGAGGGGGGGGAGAGGCGGTGAGATGAGCAGGGCTGTGTCTGGGAAGGGTGGGGGGCAGAGGGGTCACGCCCAAAGGACCCGCAGGGGTTCACCAGAGGCATCCGCTCGCTCATCCGTCTCGCGCGGAGCCCTGGACAATTATTGGAAGTGATTGATGGGCTGTGTTGGTCGAGGGGAAGATATAAATACGGGGCAGATATACAGCCTGACATATAGCGAGTTTTATATATGCAGAGTTGGATGGATAGGTAGAGGTGGGCAGATGGACAGATATTTGGATGGGCGTAAATGCAAACGGACAAACAGGGATGCACACAAACACTCGCACTTGTCAACAACACTCCCTCAAAGGAAATAATACGTAATGGACGACGTTTCGAGCAATGGCCCTTTCTCACAGCACATTATTTCCCGAAATGTCGCCGATGATTAAATTAAACCATCTCTCTACAATAATTATTGTTTAGCGATTGTTTTATTTCTACGGCAGCGTTGTTGACGAGTGTCAAGTTTATGATGTTAATTGTTACGGTGCACCACTGCCAACGCAGCAGCAGCAACACCGCCACTGGGGAGACAAAGGCGGCCGGGCGTGGTGCTGGCCACCCCCCCTCGTGTGCCGTTCCGGCCTTTATAGGTGCTCGCTAACAGCTCTTGCCCCTACAGTCTATTAAGACTATACGGGGAATATTTTTTTTTTCAGAAGAGTGAGTGTTTGGGTGTGTGAGTGATGTGTGTGTAATAGTGAGCGAGTGTAAGAGTGGGTGAGTGAGTGAGTGTGAGTGTTATTGTGGTGCTTGAACACAGCGTGGTGGATGAGACCGAGTCCTCACACGGGCGGAGGATGGATCAATGAGTCAAGTTCACGGGAACAATCACCATGGCCGTAGCGACTGAACTTGCCCATGGGAATGGTATCGGCAGTGCGGACGGACAGACGAAGCGAGTTGCAGACATTTCGGGAACAGCAGCCGAGAAGGAGCGACCTCCCATCGAGCTAAAGTTGACTCGGGACTTCAACAGAAAGCCTTCATTTCCGGAGCAGAGCAGGCGGGATGAGATTGACGCGGGCCTAAATATAGTTCAGCCGGTTCCAAACGCCTCATGCCACATCCAGTCAAGCTCTGACTAGGGCGCGTGGCGAATCGTCACGTGCCACGACTCTCGTCTCGAACAGCGGCACGGAGAAGCCCTGGTGGTGGTGGTGGGGGGTGTGGGGTGGTGGGGGTGTGGGGTGGTGGGTGGGTGGTGGGGGGTGGTGGGGGTGTGGGGGTGGTGGGGGGTGGGGTGGTGGTTGTGGGGGTGGTGGGTGTGGCGATGGTGGTGGGTGTGTGGGTGGTGGGGGGGGTGGTGAGGGGTGTGGTTGTTGTGGTGGTAGGGGGTGGCGGTGGTGGGGGGGTGGTGGTGATGTTGGTGGGGGGGTGGTGGGGGGGGTTGGTGGGGGTGGTGGTGGGGGGGGTGGTGGGGGGGGGTTGAGGGGGGGTATGTGTGGGGGTGGTGGTGGGGGTGGTGGGTGTGGGGGTGTGGTGGTGGTGGGTGTGGGGTGGTGGTGGTGGTGGTGTGGTGTGGGGGTGATGGTGGGTGTGGTGGGTGGTGGTGGTTGTAGTGGTACGCATTCAATCGGTGGTTGTGTGAATAAGAAAAAGAGGTCGTCGCGCTCTGACGGAGTGGCTGTGGGCAAGGAGCGGCGTCTTCCGTTGCACGCCGGCAACGCCGCCGCCGCTCGACCGTAGATGTCGCTGAGCCTGGAGTGGATGTGCGCGTTCTGGGGGGGGGGTGGCGGGGAGGAACACGCGGGCCGCCGATCGTAACCGCATTCGCTGTCAACGAGCGCAACACCGTATCCTGATGCATGCGGGGTTGATTTCGACTCAGCGGGGCTGCTAACTGTGACGGGTCACGATTGCTTAAAGTGGAATTTAAACAACCGAGGCGTGAGCTGCTCTCTCTCTCTCTCGTTCGTTAGTAACGCGATTCCACGACCGCCCGTTCACTAAGTGCATCCACTCCGACGTGTGACCATTGCGCTCCTGTGCTCAGGGACCGGATTAAGTTTGATGGTGAGGGATTGGTGGAGGTGGCCCAGGGCTGTTGTTGTGTTGTGGCTTGTGTGTGTGTGTGTGGGGGGGGCTCTTTGTAAATTCAATTCCTTCCCTGGACTGTGTTACCATCACGCATGCCACACTCCAAACGCCTCCGCTGTAATTCACTTTGGTTTTTTCAGTTCCGGTTTTTGTTTGCTTTGTTTTGGTTACGTGATGTACGGATTGTGTTCGATGCAATACGCTTCGACGCGTAGGAGGATTTCGCAGTCAATCTAATGATTCTTCATTCAACTTAACAGCGAGTGAGCCTCAACAATAATAACTGACGCCTTAAACGCGTCTGCACGTCACCATTGAGTTGATTTGCATGTATGCGTTGAACTTCTTTCGCACCGTACACAGAGCCAACCGTGCTAATCGGAGGTGCGTTGAGTGGCGGAGGGTTACACGACGACATGACAAAGAAAATTGCCAGACCATTACGCGGGCCTCGCCCAAGATTAAGTTACGAATCATTCAATGCGTCGCCTCTTTTGTATTTTTGTTTCTTGAACGTCTTCCTCCGCTTCTCAGGCCACTCCTGCCAAGCGGGATCGTCGCAAACTCTGGAGTCCTCACCGTGCTTTAAACAAACAAACAACAACAGCAACAACAACAGCAGCAGCACTGTCGGTGCGATTCGCCGCAGCAGGCGTCTCTCCGCGCTCCTCTGCGCACTCTTCAGCGCCCGTCCATGTTTTGTGACGCGCACGTGACGTCACAAACAAACCACCAAACTCCTCGTGCGAGACCCGACGACGCAGGCCTCGATCTGCCGCTATGAAGGCCATGGGGCCACAACCTCTGAACCACAACCACTGCACAAACCATGGCAGCAGATGCGGATATCCTGATGATGATGATGATTCACAAATGGTCAGTGTGTGGACATTGTGGTGAGTACGAAGAATCGAAACCAAGGAGCAGAGAACGAGGACTCAATGCACCTATGCACAAATACGGAGGAGGCGTCATCATCACAGCAGCGATTCACCAATTCGCTACTTCTAATACAATCACGTGGCTCATTAACCACTTCAATATACAATTACAGCGCTCTGCAACAACATCAGCCACACCAAGAAGAATGCGACTATAGAGTAGAACATTAAACTAAATAGCCTACACGCCACCTGTAAATTGAACTTGAAACAACCTCGCCGCGTGACAATAAAGAATATCTGGTTAATAAATAAGCAATAAGCTGTCGAGGATAAAATGTTGTTTTCTCGGCGCAGTCCCCATCGTCGCGAGGATGATTGAGACAAAGGGAGCAGAGCTCTTGCCCAAACAAATCACTTTGCAGAGGCACTAATGTCCAAGCCTCCACGCGGTGTTCGACCACCATACCTCACAACACACTCGCCCACACACACAATCGCCCACACATACACTCACTCACCCATACACTTGCTCACCCACACACACTCGCTCACCCACACACTCGCCACACACACAATCGCCCACACACACACACTCGCTCACCGATACACTCGCTCACCCACCCACTCCTCGCTCACCCACACACTCGCTCACCCATACACTCGCTCACCCATACACTCGTTCACCCACACACTTGCTCACACACACACTCGCTCACCCACACACTCGCTCACCCATACACTCGCTCACCCACACACTCGCTAACCCACACAACTCGTCCACACACACAATCGCCCACACACACACTCGCTCACTCACCCATTCGCTCACTTACCCACTCGCTCACCCACCCACTCGCTCACCCACACACTCGCTCCCCTACCCACTCGCTCACCCACCCACTAGCTCACCCACACACTCGCTCACCCACCCATTGGCTCACCCACCCACTCACTCGCTCACCCACTCACTCACCACACCGTAGCTCACACCACTTTTTGTTAATTCCTCACACTACTCCACTCTGTTGGAATCCCCCCGCCCCCAGTAGTTTGATTTCCCGAGTTCTCACAACTGTTTACAAAACTTTCCTCAACTCTATGAACGTTTTCACTTTCACCGATTACAACTTCACCAGCGCCGTTTGTTGCTGACCGCTTGACGTTTTGGACACGTGCTCCTCGACTGTGAATGACATTTATATCACGCTCAGCTGAGCACACGATTGTGTGTATATATATTAAAAGCACCACCAAGTTTAACACGTAGGCTTTCGCGACCAATAGTATTCATAATAAAGTGTTTAGTTAGATCGAGTAAGTGTTAATGCGTCGTAACCCTCCACCACCCGACACAGCCAATTAGTAAGGGATTTGTCACGTAAACACGTGCCAATTAGTGACTACTTCCGCCCACCGGTGTGTCGGCGAGTAAATCCACAACATTTACAACATTTACAATGTAAATGTCGGGTGGTGGAGGGTTACGACACATTTATACTTTCGCGATCTAACCCAAAAACCCCATCATTATGAGCACGAAAAAGAAGCGTTGCCTTTTGGAGTCACCTGGACCGGCAAAGCCGCGTGATGTTAACTACCTCGCCTGATATGCAGGAGGTTGTTGGTTCGATCTCGACCCTGACGCCGTCTGCTGTATATTTGGAGTTTGCGTGTCTCTCTCCCCGTGGTCGCGTAGATTTTTATCCGGGTCATCAGGTTTGTCACTTCGCATTTAGAATCAACATCAAGCGTTTCGAGTATGTGGCTGCTATAAATTACCACGTGATACGCTACTTCGCTGGGTTATCATTTGTAACCAGGTCGCTTCTGAAAAAAGAGCTGTATAGCTCAGTGGGCCTTACCTGGTAAATTAAAAAAGTTAATTTTAGTTTAATAGTTCATTAGAAAGGGCGTTCCGAGACGTTGTGGCGTCATATTGCTTGAAATGTGTGGTCGTTTTCACTTTGATTCCAGTTGCTTCAATTAGTACGTGGTTAAATTTATATTAAGTGCACCATTCCTGTGCTAGAGAATGGCCCCCGACGATTATATCTAGCTGGGATCATACATTCGCTACCTTTGAATGGAAAAAAAAAAACACTTGTTTAACCCAAGCTGACTTACACTCGGTTTCGGACCCAGGCTCTCAGCAATGCGGGCCCTGTCCTCTGACAGGCCAATTATGAGCCTCCTGGGCCACGGACGCCTTGTATATTTAAAGGTGCTCTCACTGTCACATCACCTGCTGTAATTGTTTGGTTATGAAAAGTATATTCAGTGCACCCACCCTGTGTTGTTGTTATTGTTGTTGTTGTTGTTTAAGCTGTTATTGCACGGGCATAATGACTTTAAACCCCCCGCCAAACCTCCTACGCATTTCACAAGTAGTACTAATCGCATATCTGGATTCCCATAAATATGCTAAATTCCTCTTGATATTCAAATTGTTTTGTCAAGGCGCTCTTCCCCCCTCCATCCCAGCTTAAATAGACGCTTCAAGCCTGGGGTGTGTCATTCAGACTCTGCCTTCTCGACAGACCTGTTCTCCATCTGAGGACGGCTGCTTGCGTTGGCCGAAACGTCGTGAGAATTGTTTTATTATGTTTTATTTTTATTATTGTATTATTTCCATTCTACGTGACTTTACCGAAAGAACCAAGAAGATAAGTTGTTATTGTTTTAAAAAAAATGCACGAGGTAAAGGTACAGCCATGCAATTGCTTGCTCCCACCACTGCTGGTGGAAGGGCCCCTACAGGGAGGCTCTTCTTGAGGTTATTTGGCCTTCTCTTCCATGTTGGCCACACGTCGTCGAGTAGTCCACACTACGTGTCGGAGCAACCCATTCATTACAGCTACTGACGAAGTGAAGGCGAAAACGATTGCATCTTTAAATACAGGGTGCTTCAAAAAATATTAACACTTCGGATAATTTGCAACAACACCACGAGAAATGTGCCTCCGAGCTCTGAGACCACCTGGAGAATATTCCAGAAACTAAAGTACCAAATAAGTTTCGATTTAAAGCTTTCGTGACTGCAGGGATTCATCTTCTTGGTTCTTTCGGTAAAGTCACGTAGAAGGGAAGTAATAAAATAATAAAGATAAAACATAATAAAATAAAATATTATGTTTTATCTTTATTATTTTATTACTTCCCTTCTACGTGACTTTACCGAAAGAACCAAGAATACCAAATAAGTGTTAACATGTTTTTTAAGCATCATGTATAAACGGGCCAGGTGGCTCGGGCGGATGATGATAATATTTGTGGCAGACCACTAAGCCAAGACCGTTGAAAGAACCTGGGTTCGAATCCGGGTTTCAGCCGCCCGATGATCAAACCGGCCACTCAATAGTGGCACGCCGATGGTCTTGGCCTGGTTACCAACGAATGATCACGCAAAATTGTCGCATTAAAATTGGGTCGTATTTAATTCATCACGTTCTAGCTTTGAGGATTAAAATGCAATTGCCATGCAATGAATATTACTTTCAGAGCGTGTAAAATGTATGCTTAGAGTGTGGATAAGAGCCCGTTGGCAAGCTCTCGGCAGTAGCGCTGGCATATCATCTTCCACAGGCCGCTGTCTAATGCGGGGTGATGTTACCCCAGCTTGAGAGATCTCCGGATGGAAATTTGATTCATCTCATCACATGACGCTGCTGAGCATAATTGGAATTTAAATTGGGCACTTCCAGCATTTTTATTGTACACATCTATAAGACGAGTCCTGTTGGTGTACAGCAAACCATATATATGGGTGCTGTGGTGGATTATCAGCAGACTGGACTTGCAACACAGAGGTCGCTGGTTCGATTCTAACCTCCCGGCATGGCATTGAATTCACGGTGCAAGCTTCTAAAATCACCACCGCCCTCACCCCCCCCCCCCGTGCCCTCACATCCCCCGCACCCCCCCCCCTGCGTCCTTATACCCCCCCCATGCCCTCACATCCCCCCCCGCGCCCTTATACCCCCCCCCATGCCCCCCATCCCGCACCCTCACCCCCGCCCCCCCACCCCCTGAGTGGAACCAGCGGTGCGAGTGGCTACAGCGTAGGCAGTCGATTGGCGGGTCGCGTTTAGTGGGGTGAAGCGTGGGTACCTCCCGACGCGTTCGAGACGTCTGGCCGGCGTGGAAGAGTAGGCCAAACATTCCCTCTAGGAGGGGAGGGGGGGGGGCTGCCTACAGCTCTCTCTCTCTCTCTATCGGAGGCCTTATCCGCAGATATTCGATGAATTGTCACAATTCAGGGCCACATTGTAGTTCATTTCAAGAATTGTTGCTTATTTTTCTCATACCGTGCCTCTTGTATTGGTTTTTTCTCTCCCTCCCCCTCTCTCTCTCCCTCTCTCTCTCTTTCTCTCGTTCGTTTCTCGGGGGTTTGTTCACGCGATCCGTGCGTGCCCCCCAAACCCTGGCGCACAGAGGTCAATCGGGCTACGCACGACCTCCAACAAACCCGCCAGCAAAATCGGCTCGATAAACTCGACCTAAAATATCTCAATTTCGCGATTGACTTTCTACGTTCGGCCGTACGCGACAGTGGAGGTGACATAGAAGACAACGGATCTCGCACGATCGGGACGCAGCTGTGGATGGTGGGGGGGGCGAAGATAAACGGAATGCAATCTGGGACGCTCACACAGCCGTTCGCTCGCTCGCTCGCTGCGAGTAATTATTACATCACTTCAAGCGAGCGGCTACGAAGACAAAAGCCTCCTTCTTTACACAATATTATACTCGAGGGATCGTGGGATTCCAAAGTCGGTTGACCTGGCGCTGGCAATCAACCGTGGGAGGTCAGAGCCCTTTACAGCCACAATCAGCGGGCCACGTGGGAGTGATTTGGAATTCATGGGGCCGCAGAGCCATGCGGGAATCGACCAGTGGAGAGCCAAGGGAAACCACGAAGGCTATCAATTGTTGAGGTGTGTTGGGACAACTTGGGAAAGCCGCGTGTATGTGGGTACCAACTTAACCAGGCTGGTCTCGATTAAATACGCGATGATCCACTTCAGATTCTGCATGATCTCCTCTATAGAAAGGCAGCAGAACGAACTTGATTCACTCACTTCGTACACACAATTAATCTACAATTAGCAAAAAACATTTTATGGACGATTACCTTTTAGAGGTTTTTATTCTTCCAGGACACTCCTCCATTGAGCCTCCACTCCGTTGTTAGCCACACGCATCGGCCATCACCATCACAGACTATCATCGCCACCACCACCATCATTACCATCGCCATCATTACCATCACCATCATCACTACTATCACCATCACTATCATCACCATCGTGGCCTGCTCTAGCATTGTCTGTGTACCCGGCATGCACCTCTCCTCTCTCTCTCTCTCTGCGCACTTTGCAGCGATCGTTCCCGGCAGGGTAGAACATGTCGACAGGCTTAATTTAATCCTGCACATTTTCTGGTATCCTGAATGGACTGGAGTAAGTGTCAATCATCTAATACGTCATGGACGAGAAGCCAGAGCCATAGCGAGAGCTATCCTGGGTGTGGATGATGCCCAGCGCATGATTACATCGGGGTTGGGCAGAATCGGTTCTGGTACCTGTTTGCCTGGTGCTGTCCAACCGGTGTTTGGGGAACTAACAGTAGCGGACTGACTTGTTACGTCTCGTCCACACCGTGTTGAACCACCTCACATCAGGCCACAACATCACACTCATCACTCGCCCACCCACCCCTCATAGACTCACTCACGCATACACTAATGCACTCATCCACCAAACCGACCAATCCCAGACTCACCACACACTCACTCACTCACCCACTCATACACTGACTCACCCAACACACACCCAACCGACCAATCCCACACTCACCACACACACACTGCAGGTCGCAACAACACACTCACTTACTCGCCCGTACACTCTCTTACTCAACCACTTACTCACTCACTCAACAACTCAAGTTCACAACTCACTCGCCACACACCGCAGACTGCAACAACACACTCACCCAATCGCTCACCCACCGATGTCCACACTCACCGCACGCAGGACACAACTCTTCTCTTTCATCCCCACGTCTAACTCCCCCCCCCGCCCTCCCCGCACGTCGTCTCATTGTATCAAGTACTTACAAAGAGAAACCTTTCTCAATTCAAGAAACGCGTCGACTATACGTAACACTTTTTCGCACCGTACCAAATCAACCGCGCTAATCGGAGTGCCGGATTGGAATGCGTGAACTCGTATCGAGGACAATAATTCTATTCGTGCTGTTCGCCGCTGTCCGCTCGTCGTTTTGGACCTGAGACAAAGACCTCGCTCTGAACCCAAACTCCACCTTGTGGTCGCAGGCGAGAAAAGGCGACAGAGAGCTACACGGAGTGAGAGAGCGTGAAGGGAGGCAGGGAGGTGATTTGCACCACCCACCCCACCCACCTTTTTGAGCAACGCCCTTCACGAACCATCTGACGAGAATGTTTCCAGCGAAATTTACCACCACAATGACGACGCTCGAGAGAGCCCGTCGCGAACGCCGCGACGTCTCTCCCGTGGCACGCCTGGAGCGAGCGCGCCTTTCTCTCTCTGGGTTACGGTGCCCGGGGTGTTGATGGCCACGTGGGTAGCAGTCGTGGGGTGCTGCCGGGGCAGGCAGGGCGTGTGCGGGGTGGTGAGGGGGAGGGGGGGGGGGGGGATGGAGGGGTGGAGGAGGATGGAGGGGTCAGGGGGATGGAGGGTTGAGGGGGTGGAGGGGTGAGGGAATTGGAGTGGTGGGGGGTGGATTTGGGGATGGTGTATTTATTTATTTTAAAAAATTCGCCCGCGTCCACAATTAGATTGGGATTTGGACTCTCCCATAGGTGGCGGCGTGCCACGGAAGTTGGACATCACGCCGTACGATTCGTAAAGTAAATAGAAAAAATGATGCTACAAATAAATGTATTCATGGTGAGCAGTTCGCCGTAGGTTCGCTCGTGTTTCCTTGCAACGTTTTGGCCCGTGGGATGTGTTTAGTCCATCCGGCTACCCTCTGCCTCCGCCGGCATCGTCGGACCGATGAGAGGTGGCGACTGATTCCGGAGGCGGCTTCGTCCACAGTAGATAGATAATCGCAGCGAGCTGTGCGGTGTTACAAACCAACACGATCGTATTTCCATCTCGATGCACAGCGCTGCCCATTACACGTGTCACTCGGTCTATCCACTGCTGTATGAAGGCATGCGATTCTACCAGGTAATAATTCACGCAGCCACCTGACACGAGCTGATTCCGTCGCTCCACTCCTCGATGTTGGTACTCTCGTACACATTGCAGTCCTTGCCTGTCACCCGATTTCGATTTAAAGTTTCGTGACTGCAGGGATTCATCTTCTGGTTCTTTCGGTAAAGTCACGTAGAAGGGAAATAATACAATAATAAAAATAACACTAATAATTTTATTAAAATATAAATAATAAAAATAACACGTAATAATTGTATTATGTTAT
>NC_083790.1:13330-230814 GCF_015708825.2 Lethenteron reissneri
AGGGATGGAGTGGGTGGGAGGGGATGGAGGGGGCGGTGGGAGGGGATGGAGGGGGTGTGGGAGGGGATGGAGGGGGCGGTGGGAGGGGATGGATGGGGCGGTGGGAGGGGATGGAGGGGGCGGTGGGAATGGGGATGGATGGGGGCGGTGGAGGGGATGGAGGGGGGTGGTGGGAGGGGATGGAGGGGGGCTGGTGGGAGGGGGTGTGAGGGGGACGGTGGGGGGGGATGGAGGGGGCGGTGGGAGGGGATGGAGGGGGCGGGTGGGAGGGGAGGAGGGGGGGGAGGGTGGAGGGGGCGGTGGGAGGGATGGAAGGGCTGGGGGGAGGGTATGGAGGGGGCCGGGTGGGAGGGGGTGGAGGGGGCGGTGGGAGGGGATGGAGGGGGTGGTAGGAGGGGATGGAGGGGGGTGGTGGGAGGGGATGGAGGGGGTGGTGGGAGGGGATGGAGCGGGTGGTGGGAGGGGATGGAGGGGGTGGTGGAGGGGATGGAGGGGGCGGTGGGAGGGGATGGAGGGGGCGGTGGGAGGGGTGGAGGGGGCGGTGGGAGGGGATGGAGGGGGTGGTGGGAGGGGATGGAGGGGTGGTGGGAGGGGATGGAGGGGGCGGTGGGAGGCGATGGAGGGGGCGGTGGGAGGGGGTGGAGGGGGCGGTGGGAGGGGATGGAGGGGGTGGTGGGAGGGGATGGAGGGGGTGGTGGGAGGGGGTGGAGGGGGTGGTGGGAGGGGATGGAGGGGGTGGTGGGAGGGGATGGAGGGGGCGGTGGGAGGGGATGGAGGGGGGGTGGTGGGAGGCGATGGAGGGGGTGGTGGGAGGGGATGGAGGGGGTGGTGGGAGGGGGTGGAGGGGGCGGTGGGAGGGGATGGAGGGGGTGGTGGGAGGGGATGGAGGGGGCGGTGGGAGGGGGTGGAGGGGGCGACGGGGGCACCGCTCACGGCTTCGCGGATCTCGCAGCGGAAGACGTGGATGCGGAAGAACTCGGCGCGGCACTGGCTCTCGGTGAAGGCGAAGCAGTCGCTCTCGCCGGTGCCATCGTGGCCGCGGGCACAGAACAGGATCTTGTAGATGGGGAAGCTGGAGATCTCCACGCCCGTGTGCGGGTCCAGCAGCCTGCGGTGCCGCACGTGGAACAAACATCCCCTGTGTACCCTTAACAGACCATTGGGGCAAGTGCTGTTAGCGAGTAGCACCTTCTTGATTCTTTCGGTAAAGTCACGTAGAATGGAAATAATAAAATAATAAAAATAAAACATAATAAAATAATTCTCACGACGTTTCGGCCACAACGCAAGTATCCGTCCTCAGGTGGAGAACAGGTCTGTCGAGGAGACAGAGTCTGAATGACAAGCCGCAGGCTTGGAGCGACTATTTAAGCTGGGATGGAGGGGCGAAGAGCGCCTTGACAAAAGGATTTGCATATCAAGAGGAATTTAGCATATTTATGGGAAATGCAGATTTATGGGAAATACAGAGTAGCACCTGTGAGGGCCGGCACGGCACACGAGGGGGTGGGTGGCCCAGGACCGTATCAGGTAATCTTTCCTGATATTGGCCATGAGCGGGAATTGAAACTCAAGTCGCCAGGTTCATAGCGCAGCGTGCTCACCATTGCACCAAGCTCTCCATGCAGCACACACCCACATGCAGCACACACACACACACGCAGCACACGCGCAGCACATGCACACCGGCACGCAATTTAAAATGCAACTTTGGCTCCAAACTTCGAGAGGCGGACTCATCAATCACTGACGAAACACGGACCACAGAGACGGAGGTGGCAGCAGAGTAGGGACGGTGGGCGACAGGAAACAGGTGAGACGAGAGTTGTTATCGCGAGGTGGTGGGGTGAGAGCGGTGGAGTGGAGCGTTGGGATCGTGCGAGGAGCCGAGTGAGGTGATGGCGACGAAGAGGTGGCGAGGAGGTGGATGGGTAGAGAGGGAGGCACAGAGATCCTGAGAGGGAGGGAGGGTTGGGAGGGGAGGGCCCACCTGACGGAGCCCTCGGCCGTGTTGGGGACGCACAGCGTCACATCGATGGGCACCTGGCACTGCTCGCGGAGCAGCGCCATCATGCGCAGCGCCTCCGTCTCACTGCGTGGGGCGTTCACCGACGCCGAGCCCAGGTACGTGAGCTTGCTGAACTGCACGTTCTCCTCCTCCTTGCCTGGCCACCCACACACACACTCACTCAATCGCTGCCATCACACTCTCACAGTGGAACTACACTATCTCACTGGAACCGCACACTCAGTGAAACCACACACACACACGAAGAATAATCACGGAAAGCACAATCTAGTTCCGTACACACTTACCAGCGTAGCACTTACGAGAACCAAACACCATCAACACCTGCTCGCGAGCACCACAATCACCCAACCGAGGCGAGTGACACGGTGAGTGTGGTGTGGGTACCTCCAGCCCCCAGCTGCCAGGGGTCAATGTCGGGGGTGGTGGGGGTCGCCACAGGGCTGACCATCGGGGTGCTGGTCTCGCTCTCCACCTCCTCCATCAAATCTGCTCCCACCCTCTCCGCCTCCCTCTCCACCTCCACCTCATCGCCTCCCCCTCCTCCGCCCGACGCCCCGTCCCCCTGGCCGCTGGGCGCCAGCTCCAGGGAGCCGCCGGCCTCGCGGGGCGAGGAGTCCGTGGCGTCGCTGAGCACCTCGGCCAGCACCTGCCTGAGCTGCTGCTCACTGCCATTGCCCACGATCTGCCACGACAGAGACAAAGATCCCCACGTGATGCATTTAACGCACCGTTGGGGCTGTTGGCGAGGACCTGTGAAGGCCGGCACAGCACACGAGAAGGGCGGTGTGACCAGCATGACGCCTGGCCGCCTTTGTCTCCCTAATGGTGATATTCACACGCCGCACCAGGTACTTATTTATGGCTGAGTCGACCTAGGGGAGGGCCAGGACCAGTTCAGATAGTCGTCACTGGTGTTGGAAGCCATGTGCGGAAATAGAACTCGGGTCGTCAAATTCGTAGCGCAGCGCAATAACCACAACACAAATTTCCCCTGTATAGCCATAATAGGCTGTCGGGACAAGTGCTGTCTTTGTGTGTCTCTCTCTCTGCACGTGTGTCTGCCTATGCTGTTCCCGTGTCTGTGTTCATCATTCAGTCTTGCCTGATGACGGTTGCTTGTTTTGCAACCGAAACGTCGTTTTCTATTATTTGATTTTATTTTCTACGTGACTTTACCGAAGGAACCAAACAGTAAGTTTACTCCACACAACAGCCACAACCGCCGCAGCATCCATCGCTCATCGCCACCATGCGCCGCTAGCGCCGACCCCGTTGCCTGCGCCCGGCTGGGTGCCGTGGTCGCGTCCCACCTTGAGGGCTGGGCGCTCCGTGTCGTCGGCCTGCCCGGACGCCACCACCACGTACTCGTCGCTGTTCAGCGTCGACAGGGACTCCGAGGACCCATCCGCCCTGCGCGTCGAGCCGGGCTCCTCCATGGCAACTGCGTCTCCCTGGCAACCGTCCTCACTGCCACGGTCGACAGCGCAGAGGTGAGTGTGACAGCATGACTTGGTGTGTAACACAACCACCACAACTTAGCGTACAACTCTGTGTGTGTACCACGACTACCTCCACAACCCAGTGTGGACAGAGGTGAGTGTGACAGCACAACAACGACTCCGTGTACCACAATCACAACTTCGTGTGTACACCTTAGTCTATTGCCAGAGCCCAATGTGTACAACCATTACAACTCAGCGTGTACCGCCACCCAGCCAGTACCTCGACTCCTCTGCATGCCCCGCAATCACTCAGCGAGTGCCACACGTGGGAACGAGTGGCAGCAGCAGCAGCGTCAGGCTGTGGTTGTTGTGTTAATGTCATTGCGAGTGTGTTGGTTGTTGTTGTTGTGTTAATGCTGCTGCTGCGTGTTGACAATGTTGTTGTGTTAATGTCATTGCGAGTGTGTTGGTTGTTGTTGTGTTAAGTGTAATATTGGTGATGCTAACATTGTTCATGCTGCTCGTGTAGTGTTCATGCTGCTCGTGTAGTGTTCATGCTGTTTGTGTAGTGTTCATGCTGCTCGTGTAGTGTTCATGCTTCTCGTGTAGTGTTCATGCTGTTTGTGTAGTGTTCATGCTGCTCGTGTAGTGTTCATGCTGCTCGTGTAGTGTTCATGCTGTTTGTGTTGTGTTCATGCTGCTCGTGTAGTGTTCATGCTGTTTGTGTAGTGTTCATGCTGTTCGTGTAGTGTTCATGCTGCTCGTGTAGTGTTCATGCTGCTCGTGTAGTGTTCATGCTGCTCGTGTTGTGTTCATGCTGCTCGTGTTGTGTTCATGCTGCTCGTGTAGTGTTCATGCTTCTCGTGTTGTGTTCATGCTGCTCGTGTTGTGTTCATGCTGCTCGTGTTGTGTTCATGCTGCTCGTGTAGTGTTCATGCTTCTCGTGTTGTGTTCATGCTGCTCGTGTTGTGTTCATGCTGCTCGTGTTGTGTTCATGCTGCTCGTGTAGTGTTCATGCTTCTCGTGTTGTGTTCATGCTACTCGTGTAGTGTTCATGCTGCTCGTGTTGTGTTCATGCTACTCGTGTAGTGTTCATGCTGCTCGTGTTGTGTTCATGCTTCTCGTGTTGTGTTCATGCTGCTCGTGTTGTGTTCATGCTACTCGTGTAGTGTTCATGCTGCTCGTGTAGTGTTCATGCTGCTCGTGTTGTGTTCATGCTGCTCGTGTTGTGTTCATGCTGCTCGTGTAGTGTTCATGCTACTCGTGTAGTGTTCATGCTGCTCGTGTAGTGTTCATGCTGCTCGTGTTGTGTTCATGCTGCTCGTGTTGTGTTCATGCTACTCGTGTAGTGTTCATGCTGCTCGTGTAGTGTTCATGCTGCTCGTGTTGTGTTCATGCTGCTCGTGTTGTGTTCATGCTTCTCGTGTTGTGTTCATGCTGCTCGTGTAGTGTTCATGCTGCTCGTGTTGTGTTCATGCTGCTCGTGTAGTGTTCATGCTGCTCGTGTTGTGTTCATGCTACTCGTGTAGTGTTCATGCTTCTCGTGTTGTGTTCATGCTTCTCGTGTTGTGTTCATGCTGCTCGTGTTGTGTTCATGCTACTCGTGTAGTGTTCATGCTGCTCGTGTAGTGTTCATGCTGCTCGTGTTGTGTTCATGCTGCTCGTGTTGTGTTCATGCTGCTCGTGTAGTGTTCATGCTTCTCGTGTTGTGTTCATGCTGCTCGTGTTGTGTTCATGCTTCTCGTGTAGTGTTCATGCTGCTCGTGTTGTGTTCATGCTACTCGTGTAGTGTTCATGCTGCTCGTGTTGTGTTCATGCTGCTCGTGTTGTGTTCATGCTGCTCGTGTTGTGTTCATGCTGCTCGTGTTGTGTTCATGCTTCTCGTGTTGTGTTCATGCTGCTCGTGTTGTGTTCATGCTGCTCGTGTTGTGTTCATGCTGCTCGTGTTGTGTTCATGCTGCTCGTGTAGTGTTCATGCTTCTCGTGTTGTGTTCATGCTTCTCGTGTTGTGTTCATGCTGCTCGTGTTGTGTTCATGCTGCTCGTGTAGTGTTCATGCTTCTCGTGTTGTGTTCATGCTGCTCGTGTTGTGTTCATGCTGCTCGTGTTGTGTTCATGCTGCTCGTGTAGTGTTCATGCTGCTCGTGTTGTGTTCATGCTGCTCGTGTTGTGTTCATGCTGCTCGTGTAGTGTTCATGCTGCTCGTGTTGTGTTCATGCTACTCGTGTTGTGTTCATGCTGCTCGTGTAGTGTTCATGCTGCTCGTGTTGTGTTCATGCTGCTCGTGTTGTGTTCATGCTGCTCGTGTTGTGTTCATGCTACTCGTGTAGTGTTCATGCTGCTCGTGTTGTGTTCATGCTGCTCGTGTTGTGTTCATGCTGCTCGTGTAGTGTTCATGCTACTCGTGTAGTGTTCATGCTGCTCGTGTTGTGTTCATGCTGCTCGTGTTGTGTTCATGCTGCTCGTGTAGTGTTCATGCTGCTCGTGTTGTGTTCATGCTACTCGTGTTGTGTTCATGCTACTCGTGTAGTGTTCATGCTACTCGTGTTGTGTTCATGCTACTCGTGTAGTGTTCATGCTACTCGTGTTGTGTTCATGCTACTCGTGTTGTGTTCATGCTACTCGTGTTGTGTTCATGCTACTCGTGTTGTGTTCATGCTGCTCGTGTAGTGTTCATGCTACTCGTGTAGTGTTCATGCTGCTCGTGTTGTGTTCATGCTGCTCGTGTAGTGTTCATGCTGCTCGTGTTGTGTTCATGCTACTCGTGTTGTGTTCATGCTGCTCGTGTTGTGTTCATGCTGCTCGTGTTGTGTTCATGCTGCTCGTGTAGTGTTCATGCTGCTCGTGTAGTGTTCATGCTGCTCGTGTTGTGTTCATGCTGCTCGTGTTGTGTTCATGCTACTCGTGTAGTGTTCATGCTGCTCGTGTAGTGTTCATGCTGCTCGTGTTGTGTTCATGCTGCTCGTGTTGTGTTCATGCTGCTCGTGTTGTGTTCATGCTGCTCGTGTTGTGTTCATGCTGCTCGTGTTGTGTTCATGCTGCTCGTGTTGTGTTCATGCTGCTCGTGTTGTGTTCATGCTGCTCGTGTTGTGTTCATGCTTCTCGTGTAGTGTTCATGCTGCTCGTGTTGTGTTAATGCTGCTCGTGTGGTGTTCATGCTGCTCGTGTTGTGTTCATGCTGCTCGTGTTGTGTTCATGCTGCTCGTGTTGTGTTCATGCTGCTCGTGTTGTGTTCATGCTGCTCGTGTTGTGTTCATGCTGCTCGTGTTGTGTTCATGCTGCTCGTGTTGTGTTCATGCTACTCGTGTTGTGTTCATGCTTCTCGTGTAGTGTTCATGCTTCTCGTGTAGTGTTCATGCTGCTCGTGTTGTGTTCATGCTGCTCGTGTGGTGTTCATGCTGCTCGTGTTGTGTTCATGCTACTCGTGTTGTGTTCATGCTGCTCGTGTTGTGTTCATGCTGCTCGTGTAGTGTTCATGCTGCTCGTGTTGTGTTCATGCTGCTCGTGTTGTGTTCATGCTACTCGTGTTGTGTTCATGCTGCTCGTGTTGTGTTCATGCTACTCGTGTTGTGTTCATGCTGCTCGTGTAGTGTTCATGCTGCTCGTGTAGTGTTCATGCTGCTCGTGTAGTGTTCATGCTGCTCGTGTTGTGTTCATGCTACTCGTGTAGTGTTCATGCTGCTCGTGTAGTGTTCATGCTGCTCGTGTTGTGTTCATGCTGCTCGTGTTGTGTTCATGCTGCTCGTGTTGTGTTCATGCTGCTCGTGTTGTGTTCATGCTGCTCGTGTTGTGTTCATGCTGCTCGTGTTGTGTTCATGCTGCTCGTGTTGTGTTCATGCTGCTCGTGTTGTGTTCATGCTTCTCGTGTAGTGTTCATGCTGCTCGTGTTGTGTTCATGCTACTCGTGTGGTGTTCATGCTGCTCGTGTTGTGTTCATGCTACTCGTGTTGTGTTCATGCTGCTCGTGTTGTGTTCATGCTGCTCGTGTTGTGTTCATGCTGCTCGTGTTGTGTTCATGCTGCTCGTGTTGTGTTCATGCTGCTCGTGTTGTGTTCATGCTACTCGTGTTGTGTTCATGCTTCTCGTGTAGTGTTCATGCTTCTCGTGTAGTGTTCATGCTTCTCGTGTAGTGTTCATGCTGCTCGTGTTGTGTTCATGCTACTCGTGTGGTGTTCATGCTGCTCGTGTTGTGTTCATGCTACTCGTGTTGTGTTCATGCTGCTCGTGTTGTGTTCATGCTGCTCGTGTAGTGTTCATGCTGCTCGTGTTGTGTTCATGCTGCTCGTGTTGTGTTCATGCTACTCGTGTTGTGTTCATGCTGCTCGTGTTGTGTTCATGCTACTCGTGTTGTGTTCATGCTGCTCGTGTAGTGTTCATGCTGCTCGTGTTGTGTTCATGCTACTCGTGTTGTGTTCATGCTGCTCGTGTTGTGTTCATGCTGCTCGTGTTGTGTTCATGCTGCTCGTGTTGTGTTCATGCTGCTCGTGTTGTGTTCATGCTACTCGTGTTGTGTTCATGCTGCTCGTGTTGTGTTCATGCTGCTCGTGTTGTGTTCATGCTACTCGTGTAGTGTTCATGCTGCTCGTGTTGTGTTCATGCTACTCGTGTAGTGTTCATGCTGCTCGTGTAGTGTTCATGCTGCTCGTGTAGTGTTCATGCTTCTCGTGTTGTGTTCATGCTGCTCGTGTAGTGTTCATGCTGCTCGTGTAGTGTTCATGCTGCTCGTGTAGTGTTCATGCTGCTCGTGTAGTGTTCATGCTGCTCGTGTAGTGTTCATGCTGCTCGTGTAGTGTTCATGCTGCTCGTGTAGTGTTCATGCTGCTCGTGTAGTGTTCATGCTTCTCGTGTTGTGTTCATGCTGCTCGTGTAGTGTTCATGCTGCTCGTGTAGTGTTCATGCTTCTCGTGTTGTGTTCATGCTGCTCGTGTAGTGTTCATGCTGCTCGTGTAGTGTTCATGCTGCTCGTGTAGTGTTCATGCTGCTCGTGTAGTGTTCATGCTGCTCGTGTAGTGTTCATGCTGGGTAGGTTCATGCTGCTCGTGTAGTGTTCATGCTGCTCGTGTAGTGTTCATGCTGCTCGTGTAGTGTTCATGCTGCTCGTGTAGTGTTCATGCTGCTCGTGTAGTGTTCATGCTGCTCGTGTAGTGTTCATGCTGCTCGTGTAGTGTTCATGCTGCTCGTGTAGTGTTCATGCTGCTCGTGTAGTGTTCATGCTGCTCGTGTAGTGTTCATGCTGCTCGTGTAGTGTTCATGCTGCTCGTGTTGTGTTCATGCTGCTCGTGTAGTGTTCATGCTGCTCGTGTTGTGTTCATGCTGCTCGTGTAGTGTTCATGCTGCTCGTGTAGTGTTCATGCTGCTCGTGTGTGTTCATGCTGCTCGTGTAGTGTTCATGCTGCTCGTGTAGTGTTCATGCTGCTCGTGTAGTGTTCATGCTGCTCGTGTAGTGTTCATGCTGCTCGTGTAGTGTTCATGCTGCTCGTGTTGTGTTCATGCTGCTCGTGTTGTGTTCATGCTGCTCGTGTTGTGTTCATGCTGCTCGTGTTGTGTTCATGCTTCTCGTGTAGTGTTCATGCTGCTCGTGTAGTGTTCATGCTGCTCGTGTAGTGTTCATGCTGCTCGTGTTGTGTTCATGCTTCTCGTGTAGTGTTCATGCTGCTCGTGTTGTGTTCATGCTGCTCGTGTAGTGTTCATGCTGCTCGTGTAGTGTTCATGCTGCTCGTGTTGTGTTCATGCTGCTCGTGTAGTGTTCATGCTGCTCGTGTTGTGTTCATGCTACTCGTGTGGTGTTCATGCTGCTCGTGTAGTGTTCATGCTGCTCGTGTTGTGTTCATGCTGCTCGTGTTGTGTTCATGCTGCTCGTGTAGTGTTCATGCTTCTCGTGTAGTGTTCATGCTGCTCGTGTTGTGTTCATGCTTCTCGTGTAGTGTTCATGCTGCTCGTGTTGTGTTCATGCTACTCGTGTTGTGTTCATGCTGCTCGTGTAGTGTTCATGCTGCTCGTGTAGTGTTCATGCTACTCGTGTAGTGTTCATGCTACTCGTGTTGTGTTCATGCTGCTCGTGTTGTGTTCATGCTACTCGTGTTGTGTTCATGCTACTCGTGTTGTTCATGCTGCTCGTGTTGTGTTCATGCTGCTCGTGTTGTGTTCATGCTGCTCGTGTTGTGTTCATGCTGCTCGTGTTGTGTTCATGCTACTCGTGTTGTGTTCATGCTGCTCGTGTTGTGTTCATGCTGCTCGTGTAGTGTTCATGCTGCTCGTGTTGTGTTCATGCTACTCGTGTTGTGTTCATGCTACTCGTGTTGTGTTCATGCTGCTCGTGTAGTGTTCATGCTTCTCGTGTTGTGTTCATGCTACTCGTGTAGTGTTCATGCTACTCGTGTAGTGTTCATGCTGTTTGTGTTATTGCGGGACTCTATTCTGTGGTGGTTGTTGTTGTTGTTGATGCTGTTGCTGCCATTGTCCCTTTAAATGAGACCCCAACTCCCTCCACTTCTGCGGCCGAGCGAGGGGAGCCAGGGAGGCAGAGGGGGTGACAGATCCCCGACTCCCTACCCCCCTAAACCCACCCCCTCGATCCACAGGGTCCCCTACCCCCCTCGAGCCCCTCATCCCCTTTCAGGGGGGACACTCAGCCCTCGGTCCCGGGGCCGGGCTCCGTCGTGGGGCCTTGGCCCCTCGCGGAGCTCCGTGGGGCGGCCTGCGCGTGGAGACGGAGCGAGGGAATCGCAACGCGTCTCGGCCCCTGCCCCCCCCCTCCCCCCGCAGCTCCCCGCTGCTCCCCGCTCCGCCTCTGGGCAAGATCGCGTCGCCATGGGGGTCCCGCTCGGGGTCTCGTCGCTCGGACCTCGCCACCGGAGCGCGGTTCTGTTCGCGAGGCGGAGCGGGGCGAGGAGGCGCTGGGTGGGTGGCGGGGTCCGGGCGGGTCCCCCGAGGGGTCCGTGCGGGCGGGTCCCCCGAGGGGTCCCCGTCTACCTGCGCGGCGCTGCTGCTGGTGGCGGCGGTGGCGGCCGAGTCCTGGTCCCGGGTCCCAGGTCCCGAGGCCGCGCTCCTGCACAGCCAAGTTTTACTTCCGAGGCGCATGCGCAGTGCGCGCCAAGATTCTTGGGTTTCTATGGGAGAGGGATTCTTGGGTTTCTATGGGAGAGGGATTCTTGGGTTTCTATGGGAGAGGGATTCTTGGGTTTCTATGGGAGAGAGATTCTTGGGTTTCTGTGGGAGAGGGATTCTTGGGTTTCTATGGGAGAGGGATTCTTGGGTTTCTATGGGAGAGGGATTCTTGGGTTTCTATGGGAGAGAGATTCTTGGGTTTCTGTGGGAGAGGGATTCTTGGGTTTCTATGGGAGAGGGATTCTTGGGTTTCTATGGGAGAGGGATTCTTGGGTTTCTGTGGGAGAGGGATTCTTGGGTTTCTATGGGAGAGGGATTCTTGGGTTTCTGTGGGAGAGGGATTCTTGGGTTTCTATGGGAGAGAGATTCTTGGGTTTCTGTGGGAGAGGGATTCTTGGGTTTCTATGGGAGAGGGATTCTTGGGTTTCTATGGGAGAGGGATTCTTGGGTTTCTGTGGGAGAGGGATTCTTGGGTTTCTGTGTGAGAGGGATTCTTGGGTTTCTGTGGGAGAGGGATTCTTGGGTTTCTATGGGAGAGGGATTCTTGGGTTTCTGTGGGAGAGGGATTCTTGGGTTTCTGTGGGAGAGGGATTCTTGGGTTTCTGTGGGAGAGGGATTCTTGGGTTTCTATGGGAGAGGGATTCTTGGGTTTCTGTGGGAGAGAGATTCTTGGGTTTCTATGGGAGAGGGATTCTTGGGTTTCTATGGGAGAGGGATTCTTGGGTTTCTGTGGGAGAGAGATTCTTGGGTTTCTATGGGAGAGAGATTCTTGGGTTTCTGTGGGAGAGGGATTCTTGGGTTTCTATGGGAGAGGGATTCTTGGGTTTCTATGGGAGAGGGATTCTTGGGTTTCTATGGGAGAGAGATTCTTGGGTTTCTGTGGGAGAGGGATTCTTGGGTTTCTGTGGGAGAGGGATTCTTGGGTTTCTATGGGAGAGAGATTCTTGGGTTTCTGTGGGAGAGGGATTCTTGGGTTTCTATGGGAGAGGGATTCTTGGGTTTCTATGGGAGAGAGATTCTTGGGTTTCTGTGGGAGAGGGATTCTTGGGTTTCTATGGGAGAGAGATTCTTGGGTTTCTGTGGGAGAGGGATTCTTGGGTTTCTATGGGAGAGGGATTCTTGGGTTTCTGTGGGAGAGGGATTCTTGGGTTTCTGTGGGAGAGGGATTCTTGGGTTTCTGTGGGAGAGGGATTCTTGGGTTTCTGTGGGAGAGGGATTCTTGGGTTTCTGTGGGAGAGAGATTCTTGGGTTTCTATGGGAGAGGGATTCTTGGGTTTCTATGGGAGAGGGATTCTTGGGTTTCTGTGGGAGAGAGATTCTTGGGTTTCTATGGGAGAGGGATTCTTGGGTTTCTGTGGGAGAGGGATTCTTGGGTTTCTGTGGGAGAGGGATTCTTGGGTTTCTGTGGGAGAGAGATTCTTGGGTTTCTATGGGAGAGGGATTCTTGGGTTTCTATGGGAGAGGGATTCTTGGGTTTCTGTGGGAGAGAGATTCTTGGGTTTCTATGGGAGAGGGATTCTTGGGTTTCTGTGGGAGAGGGATTCTTGGGTTTCTATGGGAGAGGGATTCTTGGGTTTCTGTGGGAGAGAGATTCTTGGGTTTCTGTGGGAGAGAGATTCTTGGGTTTCTATGGGAGAGGGATTCTTGGGTTTCTGTGGGAGAGGGATTCTTGGGTTTCTATGGGAGAGGGATTCTTGGGTTTCTGTGGGAGAGGGATTCTTGGGTTTCTGTGTGAGAGGGATTCTTGGGTTTCTATGGGAGAGGGATTCTTGGGTTTCTGTGGGAGAGGGATTCTTGGGTTTCTGTGTAGTAGTCCCGGGTGTTAAAACACTTTTCTGTAATTTCTCTACATTTCTTGATTTGCTGCGATATGGGTAGAAGCTCATCCTCACCAGGTGAAGCTTCCCGCCTCCTCCACAGCAGCAGTTCACTCAGTTTTCACAAAACAGACACTGCCACAAACTGGTTCCACTTCATACAATCGCCTTTAATAATTCACAACCGACATATACATATTTATTTAAGTTAGCGTTCTCAATCATTTGCTAGTACACTCTACAGCGCGACGTTAAGTACCGTTTAAACAGCTCACAGGAGCCAGGATAGTGCTGGGATGGGCGGCCACCTTGCAAGCAGGTTGCTCTAGGCCAGGGGTCGGCAACCAAAATAACAAGAAGAGCCATTTCTTTCCAATTCGGTACAAAATTCAGTATTTCAAGAGCCGCAATGCATCTGAGTACATACTGTACATACGTACTCATCGTCAAGAAGCAGCCCGTAAAGAGCCGCATGCGGCTCCAGAGCCGTAGGTTGCCGACCCCTGCTCTAGGCTGCTGCGGGGCTACATGCAGCGAAATCCGTTGTACGCTACTTATTCTGCTCCCCGCCTTCAACTCACACTGCCCAGCGACACACGGTATGTCACCTTTTCCACTGGAGACCATACCTGGACATATTTTTCAGTCAACACTAGGTGGATTATTAAAAAATGTGCAGTTTACTACAATAACGTTTCAACACATCGCCAGATCTCGGTCCAATTAAATTCCTACCACCCGTACACAAGTGTCAATTCCTGGACTGTCTTGTGGATGTATACCACGAGATATGCCGCACAGCAGAGCGGACAGGTCGACGTCATGATGCCGCGTCACAGTAGAATGCACATCAATAAATGCCCGTGTGACACGACCAGGTGTGGGGGCCGGTCCCTCAGCCACGGGAGACTGGGGGCTTGTGTCGCAGGTATTTAGGAGCAGGTGAATGCTATTGGGTGCCTCATGTATGAGCTCGAACAAGCATGGTTCTGTCAGCCAAGGGCGAGGGTGTTCTGAGAGTGGCGTGCAGGGTGCAAGTGCAGGGTGCAAGCGCAGGGTGCCTTGGGACAGTGGCGCGCACAGCGCATGGGCAAGGTGTGTGCAGTGTGCTGTGGCTGGGCGTCGTGAGAGAGTGGTGTGCGGGTGTTGTGCCGGCTGCAAGATGGGCGCTATAGCAACAAGCTCCGGTCCTTAGTTGGCGTCGTAGCCGTAGTGAAAGGAGGAGGAGGCGGTGGCGCCCTCGTCGGCACGGTAACCGTACGCCGTCGTGGGTCGTGCAGGCATTCCCAGGCCGTCCAGCATCAAACTACACACAGGGCCGATCGTTACCACCGAGCACTGCCAATGTACACAACTCACTTGTCAAGAAACACGACTGCATGCCACCAATGAACTCACCTGCTGGCAGAGTCCCCATTGGGAAGTCGGTAGTCTTCCAGGTAGGAGGGGCTCACCACGCCGTCTGGGGCCAGCAACCCATCTGACGCGCACGCCACAACACAGAAATGCCACAACACACACCAGTCCATACAACACACACCAGTCCATACTTACCAATCATACACACCACAAACGTGCTGCATTTACAAAGACCCCAGTGTACCCTTAACAGACTATTGGGGTAAGTGCTGCGAGTGAGCGCCTTTTAATGCCGGTGCGACTCACAAGGAGGTTGTGTGGCTAACATCACACCCGGCTGCTTTTGTCTCCCCAGTGCCAATGTTTACACGCAGAACCAGGTACACATTTGAGGCCAAGTTTACCTTGGGGAGGTCCAGGACCTAACAGAATGTAGAAGACCGCGCTAGAATCGCCATGGTGCAAGCCCTGACAACTCACCGCACTGCAGGTTGCGTGTGCACGTGGCCGCACGCCGGTCGGGCTGCGTGCGGGAGGGCGGCACTCACCTGTGGAGTAGAGGAGCGGCGCCCGGTCGTACAGGTAGGGCTCCATGGGGGTGTCTCCGTAGGGGAAGCCCTCTCCGTCATCCCCCTGCTGGTTCTCCACCATCTCCAGCCACTGAGAGTTGTGCCACCGGAACTTCTCGCTCTGGATCTTGCGCGCCCACGACTCGTCGTATTCCTGAGCACGCGGCACGACCGGGGGTTAGTTTACGGAAGTGAGTGAGAGAGGGAGTGAATAAGTGAGCGAGTGAATGAGTGAGCGAGTGAATAAGTGAGCGAGTTAATGAGTGAGCGAGCGAGCGAGTGAATGAGTGAGCGAGCGGTCGGTCGATCGGTCGGTGCGACGCTCACTGCGATGATGTCCAGGGTGCTGTCGCACACTTTTCGGATCTCCGCGTTCTTGTCGTGCATCAGGTCGATGAGGTACGCCGGCGCCTCTGGTGGAATACCACCGTCAAGGAGCCACACTCGCCCGCCCACCCGCCCGTCCGCCCACCTGCCCGCCCGCCTGCCCGCCCACCTACCCACCCACCCACCATCAACATGCTGGTGTGCCGTCCCACGGACCGAGCGTGGAGCAACAATCACCGCCTTGCTCATTGCCCACAGCAAGCGGAGGAAATTGATGGTATGAATAACAAACGTACTAAATTATTATTATTATTTAAAGGCAGTGAGCAGGAGCAGTGTGCAATGATGAAGCAGAATTGTTTCCAAGGATACGCGTCTCCTTGACGATAACATCTCGAGTGGCCTGGTGGAAGATCATCTGGTGGAAGACGTAAATGATCTGGCACACCATCTCATCGTCCTCTTGCTTGGCTGCACCAACACACACGGGAACCACCACCAACATCACCGCCACAGCACAAACCATCACATCCACCATCACCACATCACAAACTATCATCATCTCCATCATAGCACAAAGCACCACAACCACCATCAACATTACAACCATCACGACAAAAAGCATCGCTCCCTTGTTAGTCTTTTATCCCTACTACTACTATGGTCATTATTCTCATGAACTCCACACGTTAGCACCTCTGCTAATGTCAGGGCATCGTTATACTAGATTGACTTTTCCTGCTGTCCCTACTGGCTACAACCATGTTGTAGGACACAAGATTTCTCTCTCATTTCCTCACACTTCTGAACTGGACTCCTGACTGATCATCTGCTTATGTATCAAATTTCTTATATTCTTCACAGCATCGCATAGAACTAGGACCCATATCTAAGACAGAGGATCCGCAGTTCACCAGCAATGGTTCAAGTGAGCCCGACTCTGATGATCAGAAAATAAATGTCTAAACCGATCCAGAATTTTGCTTGCGTCAAAACCAATGCTGCCGAAATGATGCAACTCCCAAAAGGCTGCGTGGCTGATGGAATGCGTAAGAAATACTTTAAAAACATTCACGGGGAAGGACAGACACGGAGAGGAAGGCAGCGAGTTGCCCGCTAAATTATATCATCACCGTTGAGGAGGTCGATAAGCAGAGGGACGATGCCGGCCTTGGCGAGCAGAGTGGCGCACGCGTCGTCCGTGGCCAGGGTTCCCGTCAGGATCACGGCCTCCAGCACCATGTCGTCCTCCGCGCCGCCGCCTGCGACGCAACGGCACCGTCTCACACCGCGTCGGCGCCCTCATCACATTAGCTACCGCCGATCTACCGTGCTAGCATGACGTGGGTAATGTCCAAGTACTGTAAAGAACATCGGAAATCAACATTGGGCGTGGTGTTGGCCACCCACCCCCACCCCCCCCTCTGTGTGCCGTTCCGGCTCAAATAAAGCGCTCACTGACAGCACCTGCCGCAGCAGTCTATCAGAGGCTATGTAGGTGACCTTTGTCTCTGTGCTCTACCGGGCCGCAGCTTCTCGTGTAGGAAGGGCAGCAGCTGGTACTCGGTGGCGAGCAGCTCGAAGTCCAGGTCCGGGATGGTCAGGTTGGCCAGGGTCCCCACCACCTCCAGCACGAACTCCTCTTCCCCGTTGGAGCGCACCTGCCCCGCCAGGTCCCCCACAAAGTCCTGCGCGACATCAATCGTCCGTGCCGGCACGGCACTCACTAAAGCGATTCCTTCGCAAGGTGCAGATATGGTCACAATCCACAAATATATACCCCAACGAGCAACACACGTGGATTTTGATTCACTCTCAGAGAGCCAGAGGAAGAGAATGAAAGAGAGAATTATTCAAAGGCACGGGAAACCATACATGGTAAAGGCATCAGGCAGAACCGGAGTTACCAACAGTTGCCTTTACTCTTTGACCCGACACTGGAATGTTTGGCCAACTCCATCAACAAGCTTTTACAGATGTGGGAGAAAAGGAGTGCCTGGAGAAAACTTATACATGCTTGGGGGCATGTAACATTTGTTTATGGTTAGGGCGAATTTACACCAAGGCCATTTAACTATATTTTAATAAGAACACGTAAAAAGGTTACAGCATATTTGTGATATGCGGAGGGCCAATGCCTGAAAATTCGACTACTTTATAAACATTTTGTGTTCTGTTTGAGGCCAGAGTTACTCACGAACGTGTTGAATACAATGAGTGTGCGCTGGCGAGCCACGTGACGTCACACGTCTGTGTACAGACGTCGCATTGCATCTTGACGTCATAACATCTGTACATGTGACCACGAATTAGCATCTCTTGCCTCCAGCTCTCTTGTTCATCTCTCCACCTCACTAATCCGTATCTCTCTTCGTCTCGGTGAACCATGTCTGTCAGCTGGGGCTAAGCTTGGCAGGCCATTCCAAGAGCCTTCCCAGGTCACATTTGCACCACACGCCACACACTGAAGGACCCGGGGCTTCGGGCCACAGAGATGAGCACTGCCGCATCCTCACTTGAGAGGGAATTCACTGTGACTTTAGCATTTGTTGTTACGATTCCGCTTGTCTACCCAGGAGTCACAAGACTCGTTTCCGCAGTAGTGGGCGATGCTGCTGCTGCTGTGCGTGATCCCAATTGAGTGATTTGCTGGTAATCTTTCAGCACTGGGATGTTTTGGCCAACAACAGTTACACTGTGTGTGTTTTCTAACTGTGGGAGGAAACCAGGAAAGCTGAAGAAAGCCCATGCAGAGCAGGGGGAGAATATACAAACTCCAGACAGAAAGGCACCCGAATCGAACCCAGAAATTATCGCTGTGAGGTGCGAGTGTCGCCACTGTGCCACCCTGCTGTCCCAAAGAATACGTGACAGCCAAGCCTTTTTGAGTGGGACAATGGAGTAAGCAGGAGAGATGCAGCTGATGATAGTAGTCATTGTTTAACGATGAGGATTGATTATTGATTAACAAAGAAACTGATAAAGTCCATGACCCTGCCCCCAGAGTCTGAACTCCCTCCCCACTGTCCCGGTCCGTAAGGGGGCTGCGCGTACCAGGAAGATGTGCTTGGTGGGCCCATCGTGCTGTGAGATGTTACGAATCATCTTCATCAGCATGGGGTCCCTGAACTTCAGCGCCCTCTTCATCAGCATCTTCAGGCCATTCCCTGTGAGATACGGATCACCGCCATCATTAAGCAAAAATCAGAACAATAACAGCATCTTTTGTTGATGCAGGGACGTCTCGTTGAGTCTCAAGACTCAATGGGAGGGTCTTGCCAGGTTTTCGCAGTAGGGGATGATATTGCTGCTTGTGTAATCCCAATTTAGTAATTTGCAGGCAACCTATTCAGTATCGAGATGTTTGGTGAATACCGATCAGATTACACACACAAACTCCTCTCACACACTTACTCACACTCTGTAGAACGTGGGGAGAACATACACACTCCATAGAGAAACACGCCCAAGTTGGGAATCGAACCCAGGGCCTTCTTGCTTTGTGGCACAGGTTTCCAACACTGCGCTGCCTCCCTGTGTGGCCTGACTTTGCTGCTGCGTGTGGGGGCGTGGAGCTGGCCCCTGGTCGTCGGGTCCGCCTCACCCTCGCAGATGAGCTGTGCGTTCCTCTTGTTGGCCGCGATGTTGATGCAGAGCGAGATGAGCTCCCTGTCCACGCGCTCCTCCGCGAAGTCGTACAGCATCTTCATCAGCTGCACGGACACATCGAGAGACAGAGAATCCGTTACGCTGGTGGCCATGCACCTGGTGGCTATGCACCTGGCCTGTCGTCCACTACTGCGGAGGCAGCATGGGTTGGTGGATCACACGAATATTGAGGAACTCTTCCCATGGGCCGAGAGGAAGTGGCCATACCCTGTCTCACCAGGATGCAGTATGGCAAAAATGTGGCCCTCATCTGTTTTGACTGTGTGGTAGCAGTGAGTTACAAGTCGACATTATTATTAACATTGTTACATGAGGGCTTACAGCAAACCTGCAGCATCTACCGTAACAACATAGAGTGGGGCTGACCTCACGCTGCAGTGGTCACGAGCTAGAGGAGAGCCAAGCAAATCCCGTCCGCAAGCGGCGCAGCAGAGAGCAAGAGGGGAAGAGGCCGGGAGCGCGGCGGCACCTGCGGGACGCAGCCCGTGAAGGAGAAGGTGGCCTTGGTGCGGTCGTCGATGCTCAGGTGGTACAGCAGACGCAGCACGGTCTGCCGGTGAGTCTCGCTGCCTGCAGTCAAAACACCACAGCCACGGTAAATCCACTGCTGGATGAAGGCCTCCTCCCCAAGCCCGCCGCATTGATTGAAAACTCTCTCCCTTTTAGGTTCATTGCTGTGCAGCCTTTCAGTCTGCAGCACACGCTGGACAGTCAGCCTGAACGTTGCGGTGGTGAACTCTACCAGTCTGCCTGACACACAGGAAGATCAACTAGGAAATTAGGAACAGTGTGAGGACTCTCGTGGAAATGGGCAGCCACACCGATCAGGTCGGAGAGCTTGGGTAGGAGTCCGGCCTGCACCATCTTGGCCCGCAGGCCGCTGTCGAAGGAGAGGTTGAAGAGCAGACGCAGTGTGATGTTGAGGAGGTCCTCGTGAGCGCACGGCACCAGTCGCGTCAGCTTCTCCACCACGCCTAGCTCGGCCTAGTGCAGCACAACACATTTTTGATAGCACGACGTCCTGCTGCCCGCCACGTAGCCCCGCACATGCCGGCGGTCGCCCATCCAAGCACTACAAGGCCCAACCCCGACACGACCAAATCACCCGGAGTAGCACCCTATCTCGGTAGTGGCCAAACATACCAACATAGGGCCACAGAGCTTGGGCAATGGTTGGCGCCGGTTCTGGCTGCCTTCACCACTTGGCTGTGGTTTCCTGTGCCACCGAATCATCCTTTCATACTCTCTGTCTCGGAGACAAACGTCCCGTTTGTCCCTCCCCGCCCCCGCCACGAACACACTCCCGGGCTCCCCCTAAATCCGTTGTTGGCCTCACCATGTCGTTCTTGTTTTCGATGAAGATGCTGAGCTTCTTGAGGAAGGAGCAGAGGATGACGAGCAGCTCCGGATTGTCCCGGTCGAGCGCCCGCACCAGCATGTGGACGATGTTCTTGTTGCGCATCTTCAGCTCTGTGCGGGTGTCCTCCGCCAGGTTTAGCAGCAAATAGAATCCAACTGCAGTGGTCACGGGCGGCCACGCACCATCACACACCGTCACGCACCATCACACACCATCACGCGACATCACGCACCATCACGCGTGCAGTCACGCACCGTCACACACCGTCACACGACATCACGCACCGTCACACATGCAGTCACACACCACTACGCACATTCTTGTGGCGAGTCCGGGTATGGCTCCTCCCCGACGCCCACAGGAAGGCAGTTTCACAATATTCGAGCGGTGATCCACCAACCCTCGACTCCACAGTGCTGTGTTACAGGCCACGTGCGTAGCCACCACCGCCCGGCTACCATTTGCCTTGTCTGCGCTCCCTCTTTTGTTCCATCTCGTTTGATCAATAAGCCCCCGCACCTGATTAGCACGCTTGGCTACATACGGTGTGAAAGAAGTTCAACATACATTTGACGCTTGGCCTAGGTATCCCCCCTTGTGGTCGCTCGCGTGCGTACTCTCTCCTGTTGTTCCTTTACTGTTCTCCCACCCGTAATTAGCCCTTATGGGCGCCAGTCGGCGCACTGCCTCTACACGTACATACATCTATAATGTTCATGTAATTATCATACATTATAAACCATTAATTATCACCCATGTGATTCGGTGCCATGTGACGAGAGCAGGGAGATTGATTTTGGCTCAATTTGGTCGACGGAATCGCTTACTCGTTACGTGCCCAGTCTCCGGCATCCACCCACCGCGCAACTGCCACTCATCCACGCGGTGGGGAGTGGGGACACACGTGACGGGGTGGGGACGGTGTACCCCTGAGCAGCTGCTCCTGCTTGGCCACCAGCCCCTGGTACTTTTTCAGGTTCTTCTCGTAGTCCTTCCTCAGCGAGTCGTTCTCCGGGTCGTCCTCGGGTGGACGAGACGTTAAGGTCAACACGGTGCAACGGTGCCCCCTTGGAGGAGGATTCTCGCTCGGCTGAAGCCACCGCTCTCACTCGGCAGGGAGGAGTGGGACACGAGTTCCAGCCCCCTCATGTCAATCTGCCCAGTGATTCACTCTACAGCTACAACTTCAGCAGTATTGATTCAATACAAGCAAACTTTGAAACGGTTTTGACAATCAGTGTCTCATCAGTCAGTCGAGTTTGCTTGATACAATGCTGGTGCAGTTCCAGATGTTATAGGCAACAACCCTCTCTGAGATATGGGTCCTAGTTTAACACAAAATTCTATTATAGACACAATTATGAATCACACAGTTGTGGAGAATATAAATAATCAGGCAACACGCCTCTTTCACACATCCGTCCCTTCACATAAAACAAGCTAAAGTATACCATTGGTACCTCATTTGCCAGTAAAAAAAAACATGATAATTGGTTTTACCCTTTACCCTTTTATCTGGCAAGAAAACTGACACCTGAGACTAGGCTCTAAGGAAAGCTGTCTCGGGTGTGGACCAATCAACTTCAAGGATAGTGCATTCATTATCAGAGTTATGTTTTTTGTTTGCATTATGACTGCAGGTATTGTGGTCTATGCAACCATGACTCCTCGTAAAAAAGGTGTCAGTTTTGTTGCCAGATAGAAGGGTAAAAAAAACAATTATCAAGCTAAAGTATGTTGTACACATCCCATCAGCCATACGGTCTTCTAGGAGAGCACATAAATGTTTCACGTGGAAAATCCCTTGATCCTGGATCCATAAATGATGTGAGAGAGACGTAATAATTAAGAGTCATTGGGAATCCTCCACCACTCAACAACAAAAACGTACTCTGATAATAAATGCATTGTTCTTGAAACTCAGAGACAGCTTTCTTTTGAGCCGCATCTCAAACGGTGTTAGACCAGAAGACGCCAAAAGGCATAGCCTTTTGTTTGCATTCTGACCACAAGCATTGTGGCTAATGCAGACATAATTCCTTGTAAAAGGTTTCAGTTTGGTGTTTTGACATCGTAGCACCTGTTTTGTTGCCAGAAAAAAGGGGAAAAACCTATTGTCATATTTTGGTACTGGCAAAGGAGATCCTATCATATATATTTTGCCAGATCAATTACGTGGTCTAACTCAAAATTTTGTAATGAATCATAACGGTGGCTGTGAACGCCTGCTACATGTTAAATGGGACATCTCGCTTGCAAGGGTGTCCAGCGCGTTCACCAACATACGCGTGGCGAGTTGACGTGCACGCACACACGCACACACGCACACACGCATCTCGGGAGCCACATCCCGATGCGTGGCGAGAGGCAGTGATCCCCGGCGCAAGGATATCCACTTTGCGCTTCTTGTTGAGCTCCTCGTTCCAAAGGTGGAAGCGCTTGAGCTCGTGGTCGATGATGGTCATGCAGAGCGCTCCGATCTTGTAGTGAGTGATGAGTCCGTGGAACTGGGAAAAGCTGAGACAACAAATCCAAAGATCCCCATATAGCCTTAACAGACTGTTGGGGCAAGTGCTATCCACAAGCACCTGTGAAGGCCGGCACGGGACACGAGGGGGCGGTGTGGCCAACACCAACCCCGGCCGCCTTTGTCTCCCGAGTGGCAAAGTTTACACATTGCACCAAGTACTCATTTGAGATTGAGTTTACCTACGGGAAGCTCAGGACTGGTTCAGATAGTCGTCGTCGGTGTTGGTGGCCGTGAGCGGGTATCGAACTCAGATGGTCGGGTTCGTAGCGCAGCGTGCTAACCACTAAAACGCTGCCTCTCCACAGGCTCTGGTTACACACACGCAGCATTTACATTCAAACTAGGAAGGAGTTTTGCTTTATATTATTTCGAAAGAGCAGTTATTCAAATGTGTCACTAACACTGCATTGGATAGAGGCATGGACGTGTGATCGCTCTGTGTGATGTGGAGGAAGGGGGTGGGGGGCGCAGGTTGGTTGTAACCGACCTGGAGAAGCAGAAGAAGATGTAGACGATGTTGGTGGAGAGCTCCACGCTCCTCTTCCAGTCCTCTCGCAGCACGCGAGCCAGCGCGCCCAGCGCCGTCTCTGCCGTGAGCAGCCACGAGTGAGCACAGGTCAGAACAAAGACAGAGAGACGGGGGGCAGAGATACGCAGAGACACGAGCGGAGACACGGAGACAGGGGCAGAGCCACAGCCAGGTGAGTTGGGTGAGCTACGTGAGTTGGGTGAGTCAGGTGAGTTGGGTGAGTCAGGTGAGTTGGGTGAGTCAGGTGAGTTGGGTGAGTCAGGTGAGTTGGGTGAGTCAGGTGAGTTGGGTGAGTCAGGTGAGTTGGGTGAGTCAGGTGAGTTGGGTGAGTCAGGTGAGTTGTTGGGCGAGCTACGTGAGTTGGGCGAGCTACGTGAGTTGGGCGAGTGGGGGCCGCACCGTTCTGCTGCAGCTCGTCCAGGTTGTCGGGGTTGCGTGCGAGCTGCAGGATGAGCGCCGAGCTGCGCACCTTCTCAGGGATGTCCTCGTACAGCAGCTCTACATACTGGTCCACCTCGTTCAGATTTGCCACCTCGTCCGTCTGGCCCGCAGGGGCACGTGCGCGGGAGAGTTTACAGTTATTGTTTCAAAGCAGGAAGGCCTCACTGATTCTCAAGACTTTTTCACGAGGGTCCTGCCAAGTTTTTGCAGTAGGGGGCGATGATTGTTACGTGTATTTTAATTGAGTAATATGCAGTATAACTTTAAAATATAATTCGGACCGTGACGTCACAGGACCTTGAACGTCTACTGTGAACCTTGCGGCACGCGCATGTTTTGGTGAAAACGCACTTAGTAATAACCAGGGCGGCCGCTCGATTCAAACGGTGAACCTCTGAGAAAGTGGCGAACGCGCTACCGCTGCACGAGTTGAATTGTGCACACGTGGGAAGTTATTCACGATTTCTGGAAATGATATGTGAATGTTTCTGGAATGAGGATAGACGTTGGGAGGATAATTCAGTACAACAATGTATTTTGCTGCACTGCCTCCTGCTGACGGCGTAGCCTCCCCAAGCCAGCGACCGTGCACATGCGTGTCAACGTGAGGCTAATGGAAAGAGTGACACGGGAAAGAACACACGTGATGGACAATACACACGAGACGGAACACATGGGCAGGCAGTACAAACAAGACAGAGAGTGCAAGCTGGATACAGAGAACACACAAGACAGACAATACAAGCGAGATCGACAAATTACGACAGGCAAAGCATGCGAGACCGGTGATACCCATGACACAGTACAAACGAGGTCAGACAACATATGAGACAGGCAATACAAACAACCAGTAATGGAGTTTTAATGCGACTTGTGAATCGTAACAATCCCTCAAATCGCCACGGAAACGAACCATTCCACAGTCACTCCACACGCTCACCTCGCTGCCTTCAAACGGTGGTGGGTCTTTGGGTTTGCTCGAAACCTTCTCCTTCTCTGAAGCGAAAAGAAACGATATCACAAAAAAACGATATAACGCGCCAATGCATTCCACCAGGGGTGGAGACCCGCGCCTTCATTTCACACCGCTTAGCACCTTCATTTTATATTGTCCATGGCTACATGAGGCCTACTGCTTCTAAACGTCACCGCAAATGATATATATATTCTTTACTGCAAGCATCTTAAAAAATATTTATAAAATTGAGTGTTTATATAGCAGCGTCACCTATGGAACTACATCACACACTGCTCTGCGTAATCCGCAACACACAGAGGCGCGTAAATTAAGATGTATTCAGCCAATGAATGATTAGTGTTTAAGTGTGAAAGGAAACTAGAGCATTAGGAGAAAACCGACGTGTGTGAGGGGGCAACGCATGATCCCATACAGACGTGACAGATTATACAAGTATTTGGCTGCTATAAATTTCCACATGATAAACTACTTGATTGAGCTATAATGTGTGGCCAGGTCGCTTCTGAAGGAGCTATACAGCTCAGTGGGCTTTACCTGGTTCAATAAAAAAGTTACATTTAGTTTATAGTTTCATTTAGGAGTCCAGATTTACTGGCGAGCTTGGGTATGGCACCACCTTGACGGCCACTAGTTGGGAGTTTGGCAACATTTGTGCGTAATCCAACAACGTTTGCCGCCTCCACAGTGCTGCAGTACAGACGCACGCCACAACTGCCCGGCAACTCGTCGAGTACTGGAGTAATATTCTACTGGAGTAATATTACTCTTTGGTTCTTTCGGTAAAGTCACGTAGGTAGAAGAAAGAATAATACGCTTCAAATCAAGATGGAGTAACATTTTCAAGCCAGCAGCAAGCACGGGCTTGATGTTAGCGCCTCGCTCAGTCGTTGAAAGGACCTCGTTATTCCTGGTTAAAAAGAGGTCAAAGGAGAAGAGGAGGAGGGGAAGAAGCGGAAGAAGGAAAAACAGAGCCAGCCCGAATCTTGCATCCCATCTGCGTGCGAGCGCGCTCACCTGCGGAGGAGACGTCGCGGCGGTTCTGCAGGTAGTACAGCAGCTGCTCCACCTCGGGCAGCCGCGCGGGTGGAATGAGGCGGCACTCCTCCAGCACCTTGCGTGCCAGCGTCGCCACGTCCGTGTTTGCGTTCAGGCTCTTCAGACGGATCCTGCGCGGGCAGGGAACGGGCGGAGGAGAAGCGGGGACCAAATATTCGACCGACTAGCACTCCTCTTCGCAGGGCATATACGGTGCGTGTTCTCCAGCGCAGCGCAACGTTTTGCACAGCCGCGTGTTGCACGGACAGGGAGAGCCAGCGAGCCAGACAGGGAGAGAGCCAGCGAGCCAGACAGGGAGCGAGAGCCAGCGAGCCAGACAGGGAGAGAGAGCCAGCGAGCCAGACAGGGAGCGAGAGCCAGCGAGCCAGACAGGGAGAGAGAGCCAGACAGGGAGAGACAGCCAGACAGGGAGAGACAGCCAGACAGGGAAAGAGAGCCAGCGAGCCAGACAGGGAGAGAGAGCCAGACAGGGAGAGACAGCCAGACAGGGAGAGAGAGCCAGCGAGCCAGACAGAGAGAGCCAGCGAGCCAGACAGGGAGAGAGCCAGCGAGCCAGACAGGGAGAGAGAGCCAGCGAGCCAGACAGGGAGAGAGAGCCAGCGAGCCAGACAGGGAGAGAGAGCCAGCGAGCCAGACAGAGAGAGCCAGCGAGCCAGACAGGGAGAGAGAGCCAGCGAGCCAGACAGGCAGAGAGAGCCAGACAAGGAGAGAGAGCCAGACAAGGAGAGAGAGCCAGACAGGGAGAGAGAGCCAGCGAGCCAGACAGGGAGAGAGAGCCAGACAGGGAGAGAGAGAGCCAGCGAGCCAGACAGGGAGAGAGAGCCAGCGAGCCAGACAGGCAGAGAGAGCCAGACAAGGAGAGAGAGCCAGACAAGGAGAGAGAGCCAGACAGGGAGAGAGAGCCAGCGAGCCAGACAGGAGAGAGAGCCAGCGAGCCAGACAGGGAGAGCCAGCGAGCCAGACAGGGAGAGAGAGCCAGCGAGCCAGACAGGGAGAGCCAGCGAGCCAGACAGGCAGAGAGAGCCAGACAGGGAGAGAGAGCCAGCGAGCCAGACAGGGAGAGAGAGCCAGCGAGCCAGACAGGGAGAGCCAGCGAGCCAGACAGGAAGAGAGAGCCAGACAGGGAGAGAGAGCCAGCGAGCCAGACAGGGAGAGAGAGCCAGACAGGGAGAGAGAACCAGCGAGCCAGACAGGGAGAGAGAGCCAGCGAGCCAGACAGGGAGAGAGAGCCAGCGAGCCAGAGAGGGAGAGAGAGCCAGCGAGCCAGACAGGGACTCACACTTTCTGACACTCCTTGCGCTCTCCCAGCATGGGGTCTCCCAACTCGCCCAGGATCGTGGCCTCCACCTCATAGTGCACGATCAGAGCCTTCTCCGTCGGGTGCACATCGATGTTTCCTCCCTTTATCTTCCTGCCGGTGTTGGTGAGGCGGGGGGGGAGCAGGGGGATCGAGGGAGGAGCAGGTTGAGAGAGAGGAGAGCGGAAAGAGAGACGGGAGAGAGGGGGGGGTAGAGAGTGAGGGCGGAGAGGGGTGGGAAAGGGGAGAGTGGGGAGAGCACATGACACATCATCGTAGGGATCAATCAATATCTTCTTCCCGAGCTATGCTGTAAACATATCTGCTGTACATTGTCAACTCCCTCCGCACAGCGCCCCCACCTCCGCGCCTTTGACAACAGAATATGCTCCGCATTGTTTTCAATCATTCTTGATCCACTGCTGGATGAAGGCCTCCATAATGCGTTGCCATCCCACTGTACAACGATCAGCAATAATTATGCTGAACTGAATCTCTCGGGTTCCTGGTGGGGTTACAAACTGCCCTTCGCTACGCCTCAGGTAGCAACCCCATTGTTGTAGAGCTCATCATTCTCTATACTCACTTGCTTTCACCAACCCGCACTGACCAGCGTGGTGAAGTATGGTCAAATAACCCCCACGCCCCGTAAGGCGTTGGGGACTCGCTGTACTGGGGAAGGCCGTCATTCAGCAGTGTATTGACAAAGGGCTGTGTACATGGACGTGAGGTATGACAAACTGCTGCTAACCGAGGCATAGCCCCTCGGTATCTGTGGCCCGTAGTACAGCACCATTGCCAATCCACTGCTGGATGAGGGCCCACCACCACTCCGCGCGCGGCTTGACGCTTCACGACCTTGGTCGGTCGTGGCCGTTGCGGCGTTTGCATGAACACGAACTATATACACGCAACGTGTACAGTCACGATTTCAAATTAGCTTGATGTATTATTCGAAATAAAGCAATGGCCGTGCACGACACGAAATACAACGCCGTGCTCATTAAAATAAACTAAAAATAAATCAAAAAAATATCTACGGGGCCGGCCCCCTTGCCAACGGACCACCGCTCCGGCCTACGAGGGGGCGCCTCTCGGGGCAGGGCGCTTAGGCGAGACCGAGGCTCCCGGTCGGGCCTGGCGGCCGGCTCGCGTACCGCTTGAGATATCGCGCGTCCTCGGCCTGCATCTTGTCGCGGCTGTTGTTGTTGTCGCGGCTGTTGTTGTTGTCGCGGCTGTTGTTGTTGTCGCGGCTGTTGTTGTTGTCGCGGCTGTTGTTGTTGTCGCGGCTGTTGTTGTTGTCGCGGCTGTTGTTGTCGCAGTGCGCCTCGCAGAGGGACGCGGGGAGAGTGGAGGGGCCACCGCGCGCCGTCGCTAGGGCCGCTGAGCAAGGCCCCTCCCGCCTCCTCCTCTGGCTCCGCCCGTGTTTCCATGGCGACGCCTGGCGCCCTCCCCCCTCCCGATTATAAGACGCACCGGAAAGTAAGACGCATCCCGATGTCGCGCCTGCGGTCAATACAAAAAGTGTAGGCATCTGCGTCAACGCACACACCTACCGGATTATAAGACGCAGCGAGAGGTATTGCTGTCGTCTTAACCGGATTATAAGACGCAGCGAGAGGTATTGCTGTTGTCTTATCCGGATTATAAGACGCAGCGAGAGGTATTGCTGTTGTCTTATCGGGATTATAAGACGCAGCGAGAGGTATTGCTGTTGTCTTATCCGGATTATAAGACGCGGCGAGAGGTATTGCTGTTGTCTTATCCGGATTATAAGACGCAGCGAGAGGTATTGCTGTTGTCTTATTCGGATTATAAGACGCAGCGAGAGGTATTGCTGTTGTCTTATCCGGATTATAAGACGCAGCGAGAGGTATTGCTGTTGTCTTATCCGGATTATAAGACGCAGCGAGAGGTATTGCTGTTGTCTTATCCGGATTATAAGACGCGGCGAGAGGTATTGCTGTTGTCTTATCGGGATTATAAGACGCAGCGAGAGGTATTGCTGTTGTCTTATCCGGATTATAAGACGCAGCGAGAGGTATTGCTGTTGTCTTATCCGGATTATAAGACGCAGCGAGAGGTATTGCTGTTGTCTTATCCGGATTATAAGACGCACCGAAAAGTAAGACGCACTCCACACCTGTGCCCGGGTGTTCAGAAAGTTGTACATACCTGGTGTCTTGCCACACGAGCGTGGAGCGCGCCGGATTATAAGACGCACTGGGAAGTGAGGCGCGCCATCAGCCTGTGATCAGTGCCGTGCATCATCGCCCGTCGTGTCGTCAGCTGCCGCGCAGGGAGATCGACAGGCGGGTGTCTCAGTCCAGCGGCCTCGCCGTGACACCGGCCCGCAGATGCAGCGATGCCGTCTCAGCCCGCCAGCTGGTGGTGGTGGATCACGACATGTCAGAGTCGTGAGAGATGCCGTCTCAGCCCGCCAGCTGGTGGTGGTGGTGGTGGATCACGACATGTCAGAGTCGTGAGAGATGACGTCTCAGTCCGCCAGGTGGTGGTGGTGGATCGTGACATGGCAGAGTCGTGAGAGATGATGACGGATCGGATTGATATATTTATGGCTGATTCATTAATCACGGCCTTTATTAGCCATGAAAGGCTCGCTGTAATAATGATCATTCCTTGTGTTTACCCAGAAAAGCCTCACTTAGTCTCAAGACTCCTTTGCAGGAGGGTCCTGCTACATTGACATATTTTTACGCGATCTACCCCAACACCTCGATTATGGATAATATTGGTCGCGAAAGCCGATGTTTGTGTGTTGTAGTACGGAGTTAGACTGATGGCCTTAATCTAAGTTGTCTTGTGGTTGTTGTTGTTTGACTTGCATCCCATTGGGATTTTTTCACACAGCGTTGGTGTGCGGTGTCTTTTCTGCAATATGTTGTGTCTTTTCTTGGATTTTCTGTTTGCACATAGTCACATATTCACTTTAAGATGTTTTCTTGTTCATGTTTTTGTTTTTTGTTTGTTTCGGTTGCACCTGATGCAAGAGCCGAATGGCTCACAGGGCTATAGCTAATAAATGAACTTGAACTTGACTACTTCGTATTAAATGACATTGCCACGTTTGGCCAATTCACTAAACCCGTGTCCAAGCGAGGGGATGGCGCCCAGGATTTACTTAACGCCGCAGCTATCCAGGGCTGAGCTCCAGAAGATACCCATGCACCTACACGCGCCTGTGCACGCGCTTAGCCGCACACCTGTATATCCACATGTTCACACACTTGCATACACACCTGGACATCCCGCGCCTCTAAAGACACATTCCCCGTATAGCTCCTTCAAGGTGGGCGAGGCAAGTGGTGCTCGTGACCACCGACACTGTCCACTTGGGGGTGGTGCAGCTAATGCCGCACCCGGCCGCCTTTGTACCTCCAATGGTGATGTTCGCACATCGGACCAGGTACTAATTTAACACTGAGTCGACCTAGGTGAAGCCCAGGGCCATCTTCGATCAATTTCACAACAAGTTCCGCAATCAAATCAGAGAACACGATTGAATCACGGGCGTCTGAAACCCGGATTCGAACCCATGAGTTCATCGTTGCCAGCTCCAACTCTGTACCTCCGAAACGGCCACTCGAGGCGTGGTTGAGCCACCCAGACCCTTTGCTGTGAGCGTGTTCATGTTGACCAACTTGACCATCAGCAGCAGCCGCTGCTGCTGCTGCTGCGGCAGCCGAATCACGCCGGGCATCTCGACTGGACAACAATGGCATCTCTCGCAAAACGCGACATCGCTAATTATACACGGGATGGAACGCGTCGGAGAGGATGGAACGCGTCGGAGAGGATAGAACGCGTCGGAGAGGATGGAACGCGTCGGAGAGGATGGAACGCGTCGGAGAGGATGGAACGCGTCGGAGAGGATGGAACGCGTCGGAGAGTACGTCCGCTGGGGAGCTCGTGGATTGGTGGAGTCGAGCGTCGCAGCATCATGAGATGTGGCTGCGGCGGTTTGGGGAGACAGCTCTTGAAGTCCTAATCCAGCAGTGGAGTGACCCTGTCTGATGACGACGGTGATGAATTACAAACGGGAGATTTATCAACATGGAACGTTGTTTCAAATGCCCCGCCAGGAGATGGAATTGAAGAGGTTGTAAACACACTTCTTTTTCTTTCACGGGACCCTTCTGGAATTAAACACAACCCAATCCATTTGTCATTTCAGCTATACCCGGGGGTGGGGGGGTTAAGGGTGTCAACAGCCGGGCGCTGGCAAAGGGATACCCCTCCCCTACCCCACTCTTCTACACTCCAACATGCCCCTCCCCTACCCCACTCCCCTACCCCACTCCACTACCCCACTCCAACATGCCCCTCCCCTACCCCACTCCCCTACCCACTCCACTACCCCACTCCAACATGCCCCTACCCCACTCCCCTACCCCACTCCACTACCTCACTCCAACATGCCCCTCCCCTACCCCACTCCCCTACCCCACTCCACTACCTCACTCCAACATGCCCCTCCCCTACCCACTCCCCTACCCCACTCCTCTACACTCCAACATGCCCCTCCACTCCCCCACTCCACTACTCCACTCCTCTACACTCCAACATGCCCCTCCCCTACCCCACTCCACTACCCCACTCCACTACCCCACTCCACTACACTCCAGCATGCCCACTCCTCTACCCCACTCCACTACCCCACTCCACTACACTCTAACATGCCCCTCCACTACCCCACTCCACTACCCCACTCCACTACACTCCAGCATGCCCACTCCTCTACCCCACTCCACTACCCCACTCCACTCCCCGTCTTAGTGCAGCTCCCGGTCACCCCGCCCTTCTCTCTCCCTCTGCCTACCTCGTCTGTCTCCTCGTGTTTCAGACCCTGCACCACCCCCTTGATCCCCCATCCCCTCCCGCCGGCGCTGGCCCCTCTCTGTACCCCTGCCAGGACCCCCTTGGGGTAAATATAGCGGTGCGAGTCTGGGCTGGGGAGGCCCCGGGGAGAGAGACGCGAGGCTCAGCACGGATGTCGTCGTCTCTGCAGACCACGGTGCGAACCTACTTCTTCGAGAGCCTGCAGTACCTGCTCAAGACCCACTCACTCGGTGAGGGTGAGCGCCTCGCGAGTCTGCGGTGCGTGTGCTCACCAGGTGAGGGTGAGCGATATGCGAGTCTGTAGTGACTCCGCAGGACCCACTCACCAGGTGAAGGGGTGAGTAACCGAGTGTCTGTGCGCGTGATCCACTCACCCCTCGGTAAGAACCCGCGCCGCCGCGTGAGCGGCTCCCAGCGCCCTCGTGCACCGCGTTGGTCGTCGCGGTGTTCGCGGTGACGCAGTGGATCGAGCGCTCCGCTACGAACCCAATTATGTGAACCGGTGCTGGGCCTCCCCTAGGTCGACTCGGCCTCGAAAGAGTACCTGATGCGGTGTGTAAACATCGCCACTCGGGAGACAAAGGCGGTCCGGACTTGGGCTGGCCACCCACCACCTGAGGTGCTCGCTAACAGAACCTGTCCCAGCAGTCTGATGAAGCCGGTTGTAATATCCAGCGAAATATCGGACAGCATTGTCAAAATATAATCGGCACATTTTCTCCACGACGTCACAACTGCACGACTCGATTTCATCGTCTCTGCCGTCGGGTGGTGGAGGGCTACAGTTACACATACTGGACATGAGACCCCGCACGACGATTTGATCGCAACCCGAAGTCGGCCGTGAATCCGTTCGTCGAAGTGGGACCGCTGTTGTCCGTGTGCCCTGCAGTGAAGATTTTCGTGCTGACCTGCGAGCGGGTGGGCAATGACATCACCTTCTACGCCAAGGCGCGCCGCTACTACGAGGGGATGACCCCCACGGAGGAGAGCATGCTGGGGGGCTACACGGAGATCGCCGGCATCGACATCGACGCCTCCCGCCGCTTCCTCGCAAGATTTGTCGGGGTGCGGATCCTGGGGGAGGGGGGGGCGATGGGTGTTGGTTGCAGCCGCGGAGGTCTCTCTCTGTCAGTAGGGAGAGACAGAGGGAGAGACAGAGAGAGAGAGAGACAGACAGAGGGATATACAGAGGGAGAGACAGAGACAGACAGAGGGAGAGACAGACAGAGGGAGAGACAGAGAGAGATCCCCACTGCGTGAGGAGCACGTGGAGGTCCTCGGGAAGGGTCAGGGCGATAATTGGGGGGCGGAATCCAATCAGCAGCAGGCGGTTGGTTATGGAACGCCCCCCCCCCCCCCAATCCAGCATGCCGACAACACGCCTAAGCCAAGGCAGCACTCCCCAGTCTGTGAGAGAATCCTCCCCTCGTCTCCTCTAAAGGGGTCTCACGCTCCGCGTTGCCAGGTCACTGTTTAAAGTAGCGTGGCGCGGGAGGTGACCTGTGTGGGGGGGACCCGCCCCGCTCGCGCCCTGGAGGGACCACCCCACCTCGGGGTTCGACTCTCTCTCCTCGCCTGCCCCGGCAGGTGGCAGCAGCAGCCGCCGGCAATCCATGCCGCGGGGTGGGAGAGTCACGGGCGGATGGTGGTGACTGTGGCAGTCCCAAATGAGCACGTGGTGCAGTGTGTAAACATTGCCACTGGCGGGCAAAGGCGGCCGGGTGCTGCTCACTCACCCCCTCAACAGTCTGATGAGGCCACACGGGGGATCGTTCCTTTTGGCGGTTGAGGTGGTTCCAGACACAACACATTCTCATCGTGCAGTTTCATGCAAGATTCAGAGAGAAATCCATGATGCAGGCCGTGATCGGCACACATCGGTCTTGAGCCATGGAAACTGGACATGAAACGTGATGATGGTGATCATGATAATGATAGATGGTAATGATGATTAATAGTGGTGATTATGGTGATGATTGATAGTGATGGTGATTGATGGTAATGATGATATGCTGGCGATGGTTATAAGGTTCGTGATGAGTATTCCAGTATGTGGTCGTGATGATGATATCGGTGATTGTCGTGATGCTATGGATGATAATTATATTAAAGTTGCTGCTGATGCTGCTGCTGATGCTGCTGCTGCTGCTGCTCCGACTGCTGCTACTGATGATGATGCTGCTGTTGATGATGATGCTGCTGCTGTTGCTCCTAATGTCACCACTAATGCTACTGCTGGTGCTGCTACTACTGCTACGACTGCTACGACTGCTCCTGGTGCTGCCGCTGATGACGACGCGCAGGACAGCGCGGGCCAGGCGCGCTCGGAGCTCGCCCTCGACTGCGGCGCGGGCATCGGGCGCATCACCAAGCACCTGCTGCTGCCAGAGTTCCGCTCCGTGGACATGGTGGACATGACCAGGAGGTTCCTCAACATCGCCCGCAAGAGCTACCTGTGCCGCGACGAGGCCCGGCGCGTCAATCGCTTCATCTGCTCGCGCCTGCAGGACTTCAGACCTCCCAGCGCGTCTTACGACGTCATCTGGATTCAGTGGGTCATCGGTGAGGGTCAGGCGTGAGGAGGGGAGATGAATGAGGGTGAGGCGGGAGGCGGGAGGAAGTGAGGGGTGAACCGTAGGGCACGGGTGGGGTGTGGGTCAAGGGCTACGGGTGAGGGGTTAAGGGTGGGGGCCACGCGTGCGCGGTGGGCCATGGGTGAGGTGAGCGGTAGAGGCGGCCGCGTGTGTGTTCGACGTGAGTCGTCTGGATTCATTAGTCATCGGTGAGGGGAGAGCAGTGGTGGCGAGGAGCATGCCTAAGGCGCGGGTCACGGGTTAAGTTGCGGTTGATAAGGTCCCCGACAAGTCCACGTGCACGAGTCACGTGGGGTCACGCGCCCCGCGCACGAGTCACGTGGGGTCACGCGCCCCGCGCACGAGTCACGTGGGGTCACGCGCCCCGCGCACGAGTCACGTGGGGTCACGCGCCCCGCGCACGAGTCACGTGGGGTCACGCGCCCCGTGCACGAGTCACGTGGGGTCACGCGCCCCGCGCACGAGTCACGTGGGGTCACGCGCCCCGTGCACGAGTCACGTGGGGTCACGCGCCCCGTGCACGAGCCACGTGGGGTCACGCGCCCCGCGCACGAGTCACGTGGGGTCACGCACCCCGCGCACGAGTCACGTGGGGTCACGCGCCCCGCGCACGAGTCACGTGGGGTCACGCGCCCCGCGCACGAGTCACGTGGGGTCACGCGCCCCGCGCACGAGTCACGTGGGGTCACGCGCCCCGTGCACGAGTCCGGCTGCGCCTGACATCTCCCGCCCACCGCCTTCCCATCCAACTCCCCCCCGCCCCCCCCCGCCCCCCGCGCGCCAGGCTACCTGACCGACGAGGACCTGGTGGAGCTGCTGGTGCGATGCCGGCGCGCGCTGCGCCAGGACGGGGTCATCATCGTCAAGGACAACGTGGCGCGCGAGGGGGTCGTGCTGGACGAGGTGGACGGCAGCGTGGCGCGCGAGCTGCGCGTGCTGCACGGCATCGTGCGGCGCGCCGCGCTGCGCGTGCTCGCCGAGCAGGAGCAGCGCGACTTCCCCAGCGACATCATGCCCGTGTGGATGTTCGCGCTGCAGTGAAGCACGGGCGGCCGCGGGCGGGGGGAGAGGGCGAGGAGGGGAGCTGACGAGGAGGAGCGGGGGAGGAAGAGGAGAGGATGATGATGATGAAGGGAGTTGTTGGAGGAGAAGATTAGAGTGAGCAGATGAGGAAGAGGAGACGAGTAGGAGGAGGATTGAGGACCACACGAGGAGGTGTGTGAGGAAGAGGAGGAAGGTGAGAAGGAACAGCAGCAGGAGGAGGGGCGCGTGGTTGTAGAGGGGCACCTGGGAGCATTGGTGGATGGGAGTGGTGACCCTGGGTGTGGTTGGAGGAGCTACCTGGGCGATGATGCATGGGGGGGGGGTCCCCATACCCCCCAACACCTCCACGCCACCCTCGCCTCGCCGTGCCGTTTGGGCCACGTGAGCGACGTCGCTCTGCAGACAGGAGTGGCAGCACGCGGCGGTGAGCAGTGGTGAGGAGGAGCGCCTCACTGGGTGAGTGTGGCTGTGTGTGGCGCGTGTCCCGTTTGGAATGTTGGACAAACACACGTACACACGCGTGTACACGCATCACACACGTGTTACACACACGCACGTGTTACACACACGCACGTGTTGTACACATATACATCACGCTCGCACGTGCGGTTTAAAGTCTCAGCTTCAGGGTGGAGTAATAATAGTTTTCGGAGGTCACCAAACACACGCACACGTCCACAGATGCACCACGAACATACGCACACGTCCACAGATGCACCACGAACACACGCAAAGATCCCCGTGCAATACTCTTAGTTCTTTCGGTAAAGTCACGTAGGTAAAAAATGTAATTAAAATTGATAAAAATAAAACAATAAAAATCACAACGTTTCGGAGGCAACACAAGTCTCCGTCATCAGGTGGGACCGTCACAGCCAGGCAGCAAATCTGGCTGTGACGGTCCCACCTGATGACGGAGACTTGTGTTGCCTCCGAAACGTTGTGATTTTTATTGTTTTATTTTTATTAATTTTAATTTCATTTTTTACCTACGTGACTTTGCCGAAAGAACTAAGAGTATGAATCATTGCAGTCATGAAAGCTTCAAATCTAGAATCCCCGTGCAAGTTTCAACAGACTGTTGGGGCAAGTGCTGCTCGCGAGTAGAACCTATGAAGGTCGGCACGGCACGCGGATGGATGGGTGGCCAGCACCATGCCCGACCATATTTGTCTCCCGATTGAGGATGTTTTTACATACTGCGTAGAGACACACTCGTGTACATACTGCATAGAGACACACTCGTGTACATACTGCATAGAGACACACTCGTGTACAGATCGATTACACAGCACCAAACCCCGACACCACACACCGCCCCCACACCCCCTCACACCCCACACCCCTCCCTCACCTGTTCCCCCACATCCCATATCCGCACCTCCCCCACGATACACGACGCCCCCCATACCCCCGGTGACCCCGTGATGAACCCGTGGGGTTCGCTTAGCGCGTTTTTGTATTGGACAATAAAGAGTTTGTACATGCCAACTACGTCACCAATTAGTGTGAACCTGCACTCAGCAAGACTTACCACTGCTCACCTACTCACCAACACTCACCAGGACTCCTACTCACCAGCACTCACCAATACTCACCAACTCACCAACACTCCTACTCACTCACGCTCACCACACTTTTAACTCAGGGGAGAGTCGATGAGTGAGTGGTGCACACAGAGGGACTATGCGCGCCGTGGTCGGTTTTTTGCGCTGGTTTTTGGTCTCCACCTTTATGGAGAGGCCCTCTCAGCAATGCCGCCCATCACCAAACGCAAATCCCCAATGGCCCCATCCTCCGGCTGGCTCAGAGCGAACCATCCCGGGCGAGGAACGTCGCGTCCGACCCCCCACCCCCCCCCCGTCATGCACCAAGACCCACGGCGTGTCCCGCACCAAGACCCACGGCGTGTCCCGCTCCAAGACCCACGGCGTGTCCCGCACCAAGACCCACCACCACGTGTCCCGCACCAAGACCCACCACCACGTGTCCCGCACCAAGACCCACCACCACGTGTCCCGCACCAAGACCCACCACCACGTGTCCCGCACCAAGACCCACCACCACGTGTCCCGCACCAAGACCCACCACCACGTGTCCCGCACCAAGACCCACCACCACGTGTCCCGCACCAAGACCCACCACCACGTGTCCCGCACCAAGACCCACGGTGTGTCCCGCACCAAGACCCACCACCACGTGTCCCGCACCAAGACCCACCACCACGTGTCCCGCACCAAGACCCACCACCACGTGTCCCGCACCAAGACCCACGGCGTGTCCCGCACCAAGACCCACGGCGTGTCCCGCACCAAGACCCACCACCACGTGTCCCGCTCCAAGACCCACCACCACGTGTCCCGCACCAAGACCCACCACGTGTCCCGCACCAAGACCCACCACCACGTGTCCCGCACCAAGACCCACCACCACGTGTCCCGCACCAAGACCCACCACCACGTGTCCCGCACCAAGACCCACCACCACGTGTCCCGCACCAAGACTCACCACGTGTCCCGCACCAAGACCCACGGCGTGTCCCGCACCAAGACCCACCACCACGTGTCCCGCACCAAGACCCACCACCACGTGTCCCGCACCAAGACTCACCACGTGTCCCGCACCAAGACCCACGGCGTGTCCCGCCCGCGCTGCAGGCCACGTCCACCAGGGGGCAGCGGCGCGCCGCCGCCGCCGCCTGGGCGAGGCCCTCGGGGAGGCGCGCCGCGGGTCGCGGGTAACGAGCGCGCGGGTCAAGAGGCGCTTACACTGAGGCGGGGGGCGGGGCGCGGGGGAGAAGGGAGGGGGTGGGAAGGGGGGCGACTCCGCGCCGCCCTCCACGTGGTTTCAGCAGCTCGCACTACGCGTTTGTCGGGACGCTGCAAAGCGCTGGCTTTGGGTAGTTAGAGGGATTGTCGAATGATCGACGTAAGGCACTACCACGAGAGTACACGGCACGCCTACCCATAGCAATCCTTTATAATCGTGAGCGATATTCCTGTAACGCGACGAGCGGGTCGGTGCGAGGGGACGCGGTGGCTGCCCAGCGGCGTCTCGGAGCGGCGTCTCGGAGCGGCGTTCCGGCTCGAGGCAGCCACTGGGTTGCAGTCCCACAGGCCCAGAAGCCCAAAGCACCAAGTGGCCAGCAACAAATGGCACTAACTGTTAAAGTTGGAATCGATCAAAGCTCACGCGTATTTTGAATTGAGCGAGCCTATTGCTGTCGGAACTTTGGGGGAGAGAGATGACGACGATGCTGGGAGAGGCAATTCCAGAATGGATCAGTGCTAGGGAAGACGCAGAAAGAGATGGCAGGTGACCAGCAGTGCGGTGAGCGGTGCGGTGAGTGAGTGGTGAGTGAGTGGGTGAGTGGGTGGGTGAGTTGTTGTGACCTGCAGTGTGGTGGTTGAACACAGTGTGGTTGGGGAGAGTGAGTTTCTGGTAGCCCCGAGTCCTCAGCACGGGTGGAGCAATGAACGAGTGAAGGTCGTGGGGACATCGCCAAGGTAGCAGCGATGGAAGGGCGACACGGAGTGTGGGTAGCAGCGATGTTAAGAGCGACACGGAGTGTGGGTCGGTGTCACTCGGGGGGTTCACGGTGGAGCGAGCGGAGGGGACGCGCCCGAGAAGACGTCCACCGCGGAGACGGAGCGGTGATGACATTTCGCTGAGGGATTGGGGGGCACGGGGGGCTACTGGTGAGGGGACGGGGGGGGGGGCATCGTTTCTTATGCCCCGTGGGGGACTCCGCCTCCCCTTACATCCCCTTGGTGCGGGGATTCCCATCATCGCGGACGCCCGCAGGATGAGACCCCTTCGAACCCCCATCCCCACTCCCCCCACTTGGGCCCCACCCCCTCCCCGCACCCCTCCCCCCGCAATGATTGTGTTTTCTAAAAATATGTCCACGTGACTGCATCAATTACCGCTAATTGCCCCGACAGAGGGGGCTTCATTACCGCGCCAGGGTCGCGCAGGCGCTGTGATGTTCGGCCTCGACTCCCCCTGCCCTGCCCCAACTCCCTGCCCCAACTCCCTGCCCCAGCTCCCTGCCCTGCCCCGACTCCCTGCCCTGCCCGGACTCCCCCTGCCCTGCCCCGACTCCTTGCCCTGCCCCAACTCCCTGCCCTGTCTCTCTGTCCTGCCCTGCCCCGACTCCCTGCCCTATCCCGACTCCCTGCCCTGCCCGGACTCCCCCTGCCTTGCCCCAACTCCCTGCCCTGTCTCTCTGTCCTGCCCTGACTGCCCGCCCTGCCCAGGCCGTAATTAAATGTTTCCAAGGAAAGAACCTCGCATCTGCTTCTGCTTAACCCCCTCCTCCTCCCCCCGTCTCCCCTCCTCCTCCTGCTCCGCATCATCGTAATCTCCCCCTCCCCGGGCACCATCGCACAGCAGCAGCAGGAGCAGCAGGAGCAGCAGCAGCAGCAGGAGACGCGCGGCGCACAACGCGGCGCTTGTGCGGCAGCATCCTCCTGCGCGGGGGGTGCTGAGACTCGGCGTGGCTGCGTCATGCCAGACGATTGCTCAGCCTCCTTCCCACATCCCCCCCCCCCCCCTCCACAGAAACAAATATACAACTCTCTTTTGACACATCCCGTCAGCAACACGGCCTCCCTTCTGGGAGTGCGACGCAAGCGGTAGCGCCTGGGCCGTTGTCGACATTCAGTGTCTCAGCAACAACAACAGGAGAGTCGGGCCTTGCTAGACATGTCGCTCTCCCAGGATGGCGCGTGATGATTGCAGATCGCGACGATGCCGGTGGCTTGTTGAGATGACGACGATGACTGTGATGATGCTGCTGGTGGTGCTTGTTATGATGGTTATGATGGTTATGATGATGATGGTTTGTGAAACTAATCATGACGGTAGTGGCGGATTGTAGCGATGCTGCGGGTCGTGATGCTGACAGAGACGAGGGCGATGTTGGTGTGACTCATGATGATGATGATGACGTTAATTATGATGGCAGATTGTAGAGGTCATTATTGATAACTGTTTATGAGACTGATGGTGATGGTTTGAGAATCTGGTGGTGACGATGTTCGTAGCGTGGTGGTGGTGAAGATGACGATGATGGTGGTGATAGGGGGTGAGGAGTGTGGTGCGGTGGTGATGGGTGGTGGTGGTGATGGCGGTGATGGGAGATGGAGGTGGGTGGGGGTCAGTCTGGAGATCTCTCCTAGAGGCGCCTGCATCTCGCGGCTTTCTCTGTAATTGCCAATCACCGCTAATCAAGACCACGTGCCCCCCCCCCCACTCCTAGCCCCCACCGCCTCCGCGGGGAGCACGCGACTCCTGGACAATTTTTTTCGTAAAATAAACTCTAAAACAAAGCCGCGGGCACTGGGGAATTGGGGGAGACTTGGGGAGTTGCGGGGAGACGCGGGGAATGAGAGGGGATAGGCGGGGAGATGTAGGGAGATGAGACGGGCTGATGGGAGACGCGGGGAGGGTGGGGGAAGTGAGGACGCGGGGAGGAGGAGGAGGAGGGGAGACGCGGGGGGGAGGAGAGGAGACGCTGCTGGAGACGGGAGACGCGGGGAGCCGCTGACCCTGTGCTCAGGGTCGCGTGGAGCGTGCATGGTGCACGTGGAGTGGCGGTGTAGACGTGCGTGTGTATGTTGGGGCAGCAAACTGGGGGATCTTTGTTTTTCGTGTGTATGTATGTCCGTGTGTATGTGCGTGTGTCTGTGTTGGCATGAATGATGTGAGCAAGCGAATGAATGATACGAACGAGTACGTACACTGTGAATGAGCGGATCCAAATGTGTGAGTTGGTGGAAGTGAATGAATGCACGCGTCGGGATGAATGTGGACGATGTGGATGCGTCATCGAGGGATGATTGATTCATTTTACGTCCCATGGCCTTCGTGACGTCGCGCGGATCAGGCGGTTGGGGGTGGGAGTGGTTTGGCCGGATGCGTCACGTGACCTCAGGTGAGACCAGGTGAGTGGAGGGGCGGGGTGAGTTTCATAATTCGCGAACGCACACGCGAAATACACAGCGCATTATCTATCCACTGCTGGATGAAGGCCCCTTCACGCCATCTCGGTCACTGGAATTGTTTGACCATACTTCACCACGCTGGTCAATGGCGGTTGATGAAGCAGGGGGGTCGTGGCTGGCTGGGGGCAGCTGTGTCACACGTCACGCGCCACTCAGATTGGCCGTAGCCTGGAATCGAACTCAGTTCAGCTCGCCGTGTTCATAGCGCAGTGCGATAGGCACGTCGACACACACACACGCACCTCCACACACACCCACCTCCACACACACGCACCTCCGCACGCACGCACGTCCACACACACACGCACCTTCACACACATGCGCCTTCACACACGAACCTCCACACACGCACCTCCACACACACGCACGCACCTTCACACACACACATGCACCTCCACACACATGCACCTCCACACACACGCGCCTTCACACACACACACCTCCACACACGCACCTTCTCACACACACACACGCACCTTCACACACACACACCTCCACACACGCACTTCCACATACACACACGCACCTTCACACACACACACCTCCACACACGCACTTCCACATACACACGCACCTTCACACACACACACCTCCACACACGCACCTCCACATACACACACGCACCTTCACACACACACACCTCCACACACGCACTTCCACATACACACGCACCTTCACACACACGCACCTCCATACGCACCTATCTTGATATTCACACAGAACGCTGCTGCAGCAGTGAGCAGGGGAGTCGCACGCGGGGCCGGGTCGAGGGGGAGGCGCAGTCCAGACTGTGGAGTGCCCAGAGCACAGAACGACGAGCGGTCAGCAACAAACAGCACTAACGAGGGTGTCGCAGATTAGAATGACTGCGCGCGACTTGAATCACGATCTGTGCCGCGTCACTCTCCGCTGTGATATCGGGGTGTACCGCGTGTTGTTTGGCGCGATGTCCGACGTTTCTCCCTCCGTGCGGGACGCTTCTTCAGTTCCAGGACGTGAAGATACATATTCAGTTCTTGAAGAAGCTCCCACCCTGCACGTGGGGCGAAACGTCGGACATCGCGCCAAAAAACACGCGGTATAACCCGAAGAGCACATGGAGGAAGGTTGTAAGATCCTGGGGGAGACGAGACGGTGGTGGTCGTGGAGGGGGGGGGATTTCACAGTGGAGCAGAGCGAGGGAAGAAGATGAAAGAGAAGTGAGGTGACCTGCAGTGTGGTGAGTGAGTGGGTGAGTGAGTGGGTGAGTGGGTGGGTGAGTGGGTGGGTGGGTGGGTGAGTGGGTGAGTGGGTGGGTGGGTGGGTGAGTGAGTGGGTGAGTGGGTGGGTGGGTGATTGGGTGAGTGGGTGAGTGAGTGGATGAGTGGGTAGGTGATTGGGTGAGTGGGTGAGTGAGTGAGTGGGTGAGTGAGTGGGTGAGTGGGTGGGTGGGTGGGTGAGTGAGTGGGTGAGTGGGTGGGTGGGTGAGTGAGTGAGTGAGTGGGTGAGTGAGTGGGTGGGTGAGTGGGTGAGTGAGTGAGTGGGTGGGTGAGTGAGTGGGTGAGTGAGTGGGTGAATGAGTGGGTGAGTGGGTGGGTAGGTGAGTGGGTGGGTAGGTGAGTGGGTGAGTGGGTGAGTGAGTGGGTGAGTGAGTGAGTAGGTGGGTGAGTGAATGGGAGAGTGAGCGAGTGGGTGTGTTGTAACATGCAGTGTGGTGGTGGTTAAACTCGGTGTGTTGGAGCAGCGGTGGTGTAGCGGTTAGCGCGCTCCGCTAAGAACCTGGCGATCCGAGTTCGATTCCCGCTCACGGCCAAACACCAATGAAGATTATATGAACCAGTCCTGGGCCTCCCCTAGGTTGACTCAGCCTCAAATGAGTATGTGGTGCGGTGTGTAAATATCGCCACTAGAGAGACAAAGGCGGTCGGGCGTTGTGGTGGCCACACACCCCCTCGTGTACCGTTCCGGCCTTCATCGGTGCTCGCTAACAGCACTTGCCCCAACAATCTGTTGAGGCTATACGGGGGATCTTTGTATTTTATAGTACGTGTGTAATGTGTGTGTGTCGGCATGGTCGTGTGTGTGTCTACACCCACAACACTCAATACAATCACCTGCAATGCTTCACTCTATTCACAATGTTTGAACATGAATCATTCAGATTGCCACTCGTTCACTCATCGGCGGGCAGGAGCTTCCTTATCGCTCTTTTATCGCTGCTGCCCTGGTTACTGTCTTGTTCCCGTGACATTCACTCGCTGATTCCTCTACCCCGATTGAGGAATCGGGTCTAGCAGGCTGTCGCCTGATCCACATTGTGTTCAACAACCACCACCACCACACTGTGTTCAACAACAACCACCACCACCACACTGTGTTCAACCACCACCACCACACTGTGTTCAACAACCATCACCACCACCACACTGTGTTCAACAACCACCACCACACTGTGTTCAACAACCATCACCACCACCACACTGTGTTCAACCACCACCACACTGTGTTCAACAACCACCACCACCACACTGTGTTCAACCACCACTACCACCACCACCACACTGTGTTCAACCACCACCACCACCACCACACTGTGTTCAACAACCACCACCACCACACTGTGTTCAACCACCACTACCACCACACTGTGTTCAACCACCACCACACTGTGTTCAACAACAACCACCACCACACTGTGTTCAACCACCACCACCACCACACTGTGTTCAACCACCACCACCACCACACTGTGTTCAACAACAACCACCACCACACTGTGTTCAACAACAACCACCACCACACTGTGTTCAACAACAACCACCACCACACTGTGTTCAACCACCACCACACTGTGTTCAACCACCACCACCACCACACTGTGTTCAACAACAACAACCACCACCACACTGTTCAACCACCACCACACTGTCGACCTCGGGGAGGCGCAGGACTGGCTCACACTGCAGAATCTTCATCGGTGTTTGGCCGCGAGCGGGAATCGAGCTCGCCGGGTTCATAGTGCGGCGAGCAAACCACTTTTTCTACTTACTACGCATAGTACACACACACCTAGTACACACACACACTACACACACACACTGCACATACACCTAGTACACACAAACCACTCCACTACCGCGCCCCACTTTGTCTACTTACTACGCATAGTACACACACAAACCTAGTACACACACATACTACACACACACACTGCACATACACCTAGTACACACAAACCACTCCACTACCGCGCCCCACTTTGTCTACTTACTACACCTAGTACACACACACACACACACCTAGTACACACACACACTACACACACACCTAGTACACACACACACCTAGTACACACACACACTACACACACACCTAGTACACACACACCACTCCACTACCGCGCCCCACTTTGTCTACTTACTACGCATAGTACACACACACACCTAGTACACACACACACTACACATACACCTAGTACACACAAACCACTCCACTACCGCGCCCCACTTTGTCTACTTACTACGCATAGCACACACACACACCTAGTACACATACATACTACACACACACATACTACACATACACCTAGTACACACAAACCACTCCACGACCGCGCCCCACTTTGTCTACTTACTACGCATAGTACACACACACCTAGTACACACACATACTACACACACACTACACACACACACTACACACACACTACACACACACATATTATACTACATACTACACACACACACTACACATACACCTATTACACACACTACACACATATTGTACTACATACTACACACACATACTACACATACACCTATTACACACACATTACACACACTACACACACACATACTACACACACACTACACATACACCTATTACACACACATTACACACACTACACACACACATACTACACACACACTACACATACACCTATTACACACACATTACACACACTACACACACACATACTACACACACACATACTACACACACACTACACATACACCTATTACACACACATTACACACACTACACACACACATACTACACACACACTACACATACACCTATTACACACACATTACACACACTACACACACACATACTACACACACACATACTACACACACACTACACATACACCTATTACACACACATACTACACACACACATACTACACACACATACTACACATACACCTATTACACACACATTACACACACTACACACACACATACTACACACACACATACTACACACACACTACACATACACCTATTACACACACATTACACACACTACACACACACACATACTACACACACACTACACATACACCTATTACACACACATACTACACACACTACACACACACATACTACACACACATACTCCACATACACCTATTACACACACACTACACACACTACACACACACATACTACACACACACATACTACACACACACTACACATACACCTATTACACACACATACTACACACACATACTACACACACACTACACATACACCTATTACACACACACTACACACACTACACACACATACATACTGTACTACATACTACACACACACACACCTAGATGAACATGCATGTGTCTGTACATACAACACAATGACAGACACAGTTACACACTCAGGGATTCACTCCCCACTCAGTATCTGCCGTGTGGCTCTCGGCCTGGATTCGTCGGCGTACGGGCGAGCCAGGGCCCGTGGCGAGAGGGATACTGTGTGTGGAGTGCCGGGTGCGGCAATATTGTTCGTGTCTCTGACCTGGTTGGAATTAAGCCCTGCAAATACAAATAGAATACACCCTCGTGTCAGCCCACGCATGCGCATGTAAAAACGTTTAAATACACACACACATGTATATGTACACATTTACATTATATTACATTTCATATTACAGCCGATCAATACATATTGTGTTGAATGGCTGTAACATCAGCAGACATTACATCAATACAAATAGACTCATCCATCGTGCTCATTGGGCACAGCACGTCTCCGCGTCTGCACGGGACGCGCTGCCCCCCAGGCGATCCGAGTTCGGTCAACATCGGGGGGTGAGAATGTGACATCTCAGAACCGGTCCTAGCCGCTCCCCCACCCCTTCTCTTCGGCAACCCACACTGACCAGCGTGGTGAAGTATGGTCGAACAAACACCACGGCCGACACGGTGAGAGGAAGTGCCGTCATCCAGCAGTGGATTGAGACAGAGAGCTGTGGATTATGGACATTCACATTGAACACAGATGGTACATGCGTGTGTGCTGTGTATAGACGGGCGTGCATGAGTGATGGTGCATTCTAGTGATGTTCTAGAAGGCTGAGAGCGCACGTACATCTCGCTTGGAACGTCCCGAGCCTTTGCTGAGAGCGCTGCGGCGTCGCGCTCCACGGGAGGCGAATTACTCGGTCCACCGATGTTGCGGCTCGCGTGAGCAGCAGCGGCCGCCTTTGTCTCCCCAAGTGCTGATAATTACACGTGGCACCGGGTAAGTTTTTCAAAGCGGCGTCGACGATGAAGCGAAGGCATGAACCGGCTCTCAAGTCGCTCGCCACTGAAGTTGCCCGTGACGAGCAATGGAAGCTCCCCACACACACACACACACCCCGTTCCCCACACACACACCGCCCCACACACACTACCCCACACACACCACCCCACACACACCACCCCACACACACCACCCCACACACACCACCCCACACACACCACCCCACACACCACCCCACACGGACCACCCCACACACACGCGCTCCTCGCTTCGCCGGCCCTTGACCCGAGCCGCGTCTCGAGTTGAACCATAAACACGTCGCGTGATGATTCGTGAATCCGGGGAGCGGTGGCGCAGTGGTTTAGCACTGCGCTAAAAATCAGAGTTCGATTGCCGCGCACGGCCAACATCAGTGGCGGATATCTGAAACGGACACGGGCCTCCGCTAGATCGACTCAGCCTCAAACGAGCACCTGGTTCTGCGCGGTGACATCAGCGCTGCCGGAGACGATCGCGCGTGCTGGCCACCCAACCCCGTCGCGCGTCGCCTCGGCCTTCAAAGATGCTCGCGGACAGCACTTGCCCCAACAACCTGTTGAAGGCTATACGGGGAATCTTTGTCTTTGTACAAAGACAACGATACACCGTATAGCCTGACCAGACTGCAGGGGCAAGTGCTGCTAGCGAGCACCTATGAAGGCTGGCACGGCACACGAGGGGGTGGGTGGCCAACACCGCGCCCGGCCGCCTTTGTCTCCCCAGTGGCGATGTTCACACACGGCACCACCGGGTACTCATCTCACGTGTGCTGGACCCAGCAGGGCCAGAGGAGGCCGCGTCCTCGCAGCCGCGGCGTTGTGACGGCTGCGCGTCTCCGTGCAAGGAACTCTAGGACCTGATTGACGTCAGGGACCCCCTCAGAGACCCCCGTCAGGGACCCCATCAGAGACCCCCCTCAGAGACCCCCGACAGAGACCCCCGTCAGGGACCCCCGTCAGAGACCCTCTCAGGGACCCCCGACAGAGACCCCCCTCAGAGACCCCCGTCAGGGACCACCGTCAGAGACCCCCGTCAGGGACCCCCGTCAGGGACCCCCGTCAGGGACCCCTCAGGGACCCCCGTCAGGGACCCCTCAGAGACCCTCTCAGGGACCCCTGCTGGTGACCCCTGTCGGCTCCCACTTCGCGGCACCAAGTCGCCCAGTACCGCGCTTCAGACGTTTTTATTCTGCAACGTTTGTTTGTCGCATTCTACAACATATTGCTGCTGCTGCTGTTGCTGCTGCTGTTGCTGCTACTGCTTTTGTTTCTGTAATTGTTCCTTACTCCAGAATGTCTTCGCTATTACAATATTTGATTTGAAGACATTAAAAGTCGGCATTTCAATTTGAGCCCAATGCTCTGTCCCGATGCGGACACAACTCTGGCTGTGACGCGTATCGCTCTGGAACCCGGTGGCTCTTCTGGTGTTCACGACTCTGTGCTGATGGAACTCCGGAACTCGGTGGCTGTCCAGCTGTTAAGCAAAGTGTCTCCTGTCTCTGCGTCCCGCGGGTCGTGCTCTCCACTCTGGAGCCATGCGGCGACTGCTGTGAGCTCAACTCAGGTCTCGACAAAGAGTCCCGGTCTCTGCGGCCTCCCTCGCCTGGTCTCAGATGAAGAGACAAACCGGTGCGATATCGACAACCCCCTGTCTCTCTCTCTCTCTGTGGCTGCGTCTCTCTCTGTGGCTGCGTCTCTCTCTCTCTCCGTGGCGATGTCGCTGGACCGCTGGAGGTCCCAAGTGTCAAGGTGACGATGCTGCTGCGTGGCGGCCAGGCGAGGACTCGAGAGAGAGACCAGGACGGGAGTCTCGCTTGCAATAGCGAGTAGCCTGGCTCACCACAAAGACGAAAGCAAAACGAACTCAATGAAATGACAACCATGGAGCAGAGAGAGACCAGAGCACAGAGGAGGAGTCTCGATCGTGGCCGCAGGCCGCGGTGCCCGTCGCGGGACTTGGACCACGCGGATCGCGTTCCGTGCATTCGCGATAGTTTATGTTCTACGAACTACACCATCATGGAGGCGCGTGTGTTATATATGACATATTGTGTATGCATGTTACAATAGCGGATGCCCGTGGCGAATATCTGAACCGGTCCTGGGGCTCCACGAGGTCTATGCAGCCTTAAATGAGTACCTGGTGCGGTGTGAACATCGTCACTGGGGAGACAAAGGCGGTCGGGTGTGGTGCTGGCCACCCACCCCTCGTGTGCCGTACAGGCCATCATAGGTGCTACTCGCTAACAGCACTTTCCCCAACAGTCTGTTAAAGGCTACACGGGGGATCTGTGTGTGTGTCTGTGTGTCTGTCTGTGTGTCTGTGTGTGTCTGTGTGTGATGTGTCTGTGTGTCTGTGTCTGTGTGTGTGTCTGTGTGCGTGTGTGTGTTTGTGTCTGTGTGTGTGTCTTTGTGTGTGTGTCTGTGTGTGTGTCTTTGTGTGTGTGTCTGTGTGTGTGTCTGTGTGTGTCTGTGTGTGTGTTTGTGTGTGTGTCTGTGTGTGTCTCTGTGTCTGTCTGTGTGTCTGTGTGTCTCTGTGTCTGTGTGTGTCTCTGTGTCTGTGTGTGTCCCTGTGTCTCTGTGTCTGTGTGTGTCCCTGTGTCTGTGTGTGTGTGTCTCTCTGTGTCTCTGTGTCTGTGTGTGTCTGTCTCTGTGTGTCTCTGTGTCTGTGTGTGTCTCTGTGTGTGTGTCTGTGTCTGTGTGTAACTCTTTGTGTGTCTCTGTGTGTGTCTGTGTCTAACTCTGTGTCTGTGTGTGTCTCTGTGTGTGTCTGTGTGTGTGTGTCTGTGTGTGTCTCCGTGTGTGTGTCTGTGTGCGTCTCTGTGTCTGTGTGTGTGTCTGTGTTTGTGTGTGTGTCTTTGTCTGTGTGTCTGTGTGTGTCTCTGTGTGTGTGTCTGTCTGTGTGTGTGTCTGTGTGTCTGTGTGTGTGTCTGTGTGCGTGTGTGTGTTTGTGTCTGTGTGTGTGTCTTTGTGTGTGTGTCTGTGTGTGTGTCTTTGTGTGTGTGTCTGTGTGTGTGTCTGTGTGTGTCTGTGTGTGTGTTTGTGTGTGTGTCTGTGTGTGTGTCTGTGTGTGTGTCTGTGTGTGTGTGGGGGGGAGCGGTGGTGTAGCGGTTAGCGCGCTGCGCTACGAAACCTGGCGACCCGGGTTCGATTCCCGGTCACGGCCAACACCAGTGACGATTAATCTGAACCGGTCTCGGGCCTCCCCTAGGTCGACTCAGCCTCAAATGAGTACCTGGTGCGGTGTGTAAACATTTCCACTAGGGAGACAAAGGCGGTCGGGCGTGGTGTTGGCCACCCACCCCCTCGTGTGCCGTGCTGGCCTTCATAGGTGCTCGCTAACAGCACTTGCCCCTACAGTCTGTTAAGGCTATACGGGGGGTCTTTGTCTTTTGGTCTTTGTGTGTGTGTGTGATTCACTGTGAAGATGATGGAGATGACTGCGTGGAGGACAGCGTGGCGCGTTCACTGAAGTGGCGCTCGGTAGAGGCGCGTTCTTACATTGCGTGAACAGCCGAGTTCACTGGCGTCAAGGTAACTCTGGGTAGGTTAACTGCAGCCGAGTTAACTGGTGTCAAGGTAACTCTGGGTAGGTTAACTGCAGTCGAGTTAACTGGTGTCAAGGTAACTCTGGGTAGGTTAACTGCAGCCGAGTTAACTGGTGTCAAGGTAACTCTGGGTAGGTTAACTGCAGTCGAGTTAACTGGCGTCAAGGTAACTCTGGGTAGGTTAACTGCAGCCGAGTTAACTGGCGTCAAGGTAACTCTGGGTAGGTTAACTGCAGTCGAGTTAACTGAAGAAGCATTGAACGGAGCTGCATTAACTGCAGTCGCATGGAGTCAAATCGGCGGAGCGGTGGCGCAGTGGTTAGCGCACTTCGTTAGGAACTTGGCGACGCGATTTCGAATCGCGATCACGGCTCCTCACAGTGTCCCTGCAGCACACACGCGTGAACACGCGTGAACACGCGTGAACACGCACACCTGCACACCTGCGTGTTCACGTGAACACGGGTGCACACGTGTGTTTGTCCGGTAAACGTGTCTGTGTATGTGTGAGTTGACGCATGTGTGTACATGTGTGTATACGCGTGTCTACTCAGCTTCAGATGAGTACCTGGTGCAGTGTGTAAACACCATCCGCACTGGGGAGACAAAGGCGGCCGGGCCTAGTGCTGGCCACCCACCCCCAGCAGTCTGTTGAAGGCTATACGGGAGATCTTCGTCTTGTATATGTGTGTGTATGTATATATGCAGTGGGGAGCGGTGGCGCAGTGGTTAGCGCACTGCGCTACGAACGCGGTGACCCGAGTTTGTTTCCACGCTCACGGCCACCATCATTCACGATTATCTGAACCCGTCCTGGGCCTCCCCTACGTTGACTCAGCCTTAAATGAGTTCCTGGTGTGGTGTGTAAACACTTAACGAGGGAGACAAAGACGCCCCTTCATAGGTGCACACTAACAGCACTTGTCCCAAAAGTCTATGAAGACTATAGGGGGATCTTTGTCTTTGTGTGTACACCTATGTAGCAGATCGACAAAGCCACCAACACATTGTGGTGGCTAAGGTGAATATTCATCTCTATTCAACATGCACCATTAGATGTATCTTTTGTTCAATTTGTGACATGTTAACTATCACCAGAGTAATCAGCCTTGACCTTGCACCTAGACGTGTATACTTACGACACCTCACGTACCGCACGCACACACACAGCAACACACGTGTGCGTGGTGCCGCTGTGTAAGCGCATGTCTTGGTCTTGTGGCGTCGTAAGCATCAGAAGCCCTGGTCTATCCACTGCTGGATGAAGGCCTCCCCCAAGCCGTGGACCATCTCTCTCGCAACGATCCGCCTCGCTCCCGCACACGAGCTGATTTAATCGCTCCATCTCCTCGGTGGCGTCCTTCTCGAGCGCGTTCCGTGCCCGGCTTGTACCGCTGATGCTGCAGGGAGCCGGCGCGGTGCGGCCATCAGCCGTAGCGAGACCCTCCACGGCACGCGGACGCCTCGGCCCACCGATGCTGCCGCTGCCGCTGCCGCTGCCGCTGCCGCTGCCGCTGCCGCTGCCGCTGCCGCTGCCGCTGCCGCTGCCGCTGCCGCTGCCGCTGCCGCTGCCGCTGCCGCTGCCGCTGCCGCTGCCGCTGCCGCTGCCGCTGCCGCTGCCGCTGCCGCTGCCGCTGCCGCTGCCGCTGCCGCTGCCGCTGCCGCTGCCGCTGCCGCTGCCGCTGCCGCTGCCGCTGCCGCTGCCGCTGCCGCTGCCGCTGCCGCTGCCGCTGCCGCTGCCGCTGCCGCTGCCGCTGCCGCTGCCGCTGCCGCTGCCGCTGCCGCTGCCGCTGCCGCTGCCGCTGCCGCTGCCGCTGCCGCTGCCGCTGCCCTGAGACCGGCAGAAGCCACTCCGCTCTGTAACCCTTCGGGAACACCATCAGCCAGTCACGCTCTTCTGTTGCGCACGGTAAGTATACACATGGACTTAACATTCCCCGTGTGGCCTTTGCCAGACTGTTGGCACAAGTGCTGCTAGCGAGCAGAGATTCAGAGCGGCGCCCGAGTGGGCGGTGTGGCCAGAACCACGCCCGGCCGACTTTGTCTCCCAGCGCTCATCTTGACACAGCGCACCGACACGTCGTCATTGAAGGCCGGGTCGACTTGAGCCCAATTTGAATATTGTGGGTTTCGCAGTTATACGCAAATATGTTTTGTTCTACAGTACATCTGTGCTGCATTTAATCTCTCTCGCCCTTTGAGACATCATTCGAATTTAGATCATATCTGTCGTTTGTACTGATACGTGCACATGCTGTGTTTACAGGTGTGCAAGTGTGTGCAGGTATGCACTGGTATGTATATGTGTGTGTGTCAGTGTGTGCACGTATTTGCGCTTGCGGGGAGCGGTGGTAGTTGTGCTACGAACAGGGAAACCCCGAGTAACATTCCCGCTCACGGCCAACATCCGCGACGCATATCGAAACCCGTCCTGTGCCATCATTAGGTCGACTCAGTGTGAAATTAGTGCCTGGGGAGACAAAGGCGGCCCGATGTTGTTTTTGCCACCCAACCCCTCGTGCGCCGTGGCAGCCCTATTAGGTGTTACTAGCTAACAGCACTTGCCCCAACAGTCTGTTGAGGCTACATGGGTGATCTTTGACTTTCCAGTGCTCTGTACGTGTGAACGTCCACGCGGTGTGTGACCCATCACGCCGTCACTCCTCTCGTCCGGAGCTCCTTGTCGTGATTCCGACTCCAAATCCGAGCACCTTAGCCGGGTAAGGGAGGGGGGGGGCAGAGGTGGTGCGGGTTGAGGGGGTGGGGGGCACGAAGGGGCGGGGCGGGGGATGTGGGCGGCTGGCGAGTGATGAACTCGGGACCCCCCCCCCCCGAGCGGATGCGGCGGCGGCGGCAGCCGAGGAGGCATTGCCCCCCCACCGCGTCCCCGCGACGCCTCGCGCCCCCCCCCCCCCCCCCCCACAGCGACTCCAGTCTCGCGTGGCCCACGTGACAACTCGAATTGGTCGGCTGTGTGGCCGGGTGGTGGAGGGTTGTCGTTGAACATGCGCATTGTACTCTGCACTAAGATCTCATCCAAACAGAACCGAACTGTGGATGGCGAGCATCGGCCGTGGCAGACTCAGGGTAAAGTGAGTTCCTAGATCCGCTGAGATTCTCAACAGATCCGCCAACAACGCAGCCCCAGAGGGAGAACCACTCCACGCAGGGCCGCGTTGTTTCAGTTGCCGAGTTTCTCTTCTCGTGCCGTTTCTCGCAGTGCTTTTCATTCAACCTCACAGACCTGTGGGTGGCGGTGGCGCAGCGGTTAGCGCACTGCGCTACAAAACCGTTAGTGACCAACCTGCTGCTTCTGCCGATGACACCCTGAATGTCGAAACCGGTACAGGGGTTGCTTTGCCTCATCGAACCAATTCTCTCCAAGAAGGAAGCTGTGTGTGTGACTCATGGGATGTATACAAACATACGTGTATATGCTCACGTGGAGGGATGGAAATTGGAAGGAGGAGGCAGCATCTGTTGAGTGATCAGCCGAGCGTAGCGGGAGAAACCTTCATCCGGCAGTTGATAAATCATGGCTGGTGATGTTGACGATGATACAGATTTTGATGTAGATGATGGTTATGATTATTATACTGATGATAAAACTGAATAAAGTGACCGTAATACAATTAAAAATAATCTATGCCTCAAGTTTCTTGGCTGGCTGCTGGCTGGGCGCCTCTTCACCCCAACAGTAACTCTCTTATTCTTGGTTCTTTAGGTAAAGTCACGTAGAAGGGAAACACAATAAAATAATAAAAATAAAACAATAAAATTGTTTTACCCTTCCACGTGACTTTACCGAAAGAGCCAAGAATATGAATCCCTGCGGTCACGAAAGCTTTAAATCGAAAAGTAACTCTCTTGTTGTTGTTGTTAGTGGCTGCTGCGAGCCGTCGCCACCGACACTAGCTGGGTAACTGGTGACACGGGATTGTTCGTGTAACGAATACACATTGCATTGACACGACGGAAGAATACGTTGATAAACATGTAGCGATAATAATAATAAGTAGCTACACCGAACAAGTGGGACGAATGAACACAGAAGAGTGACTCAGGTTCATTTTACAATCTCTGCAAATAAAAACATTGTACTCCGATTATAATAGATAATTATCAATGTATTTCTTTCGTCAAAATATTCTGTAAATTCTAGAGAATATATATTTTCAAAACCTCTAAATACTGCACATATTATCGTGGCATTTCATTATGACATTAAACAATGTATTCCGAGTGCTCCGATTGGAGGAGGATTGTTAGAAGAGCCCCAAGACGGACAGCTGCTTCTGAGTTCCCATTGCAGAGAGTCGGACTCTCTGCTTGGGATCGTGACCACGATGGCGATGCTTGGAGCAACGCAAGCCTCTTGACGCGATGACGAGATGTTAACTTGCTCGCCTGGTATAGAGGAGGTCGTAGGTTCGATCCCGTGCCGGATTAAGCGAGTGCGAGGCCTATAGCATACGTTACAAAGGGGCCCTAAATACATAAAAACACGTAAATACTAAAACACATTTTTTTTACTTGCACAGTAAAGTAATTGTATTTTTTAATTTGCTATACAGCCAGATAATATGATAACCTTAAACACCCAGTCGTTCATAACAGCTGAAGGCGGTATAGTACTATAGTGATAGAGCAAGTGTAGAATCACTAAACCGGAATTGATATCTTGAAAGCATTTAGCGCGGGGCCCTTGAAAGTGCGGGGCCCGTAGCTACTACATGTGTAGCGACTTTTGCTACTGAGATAATCCAGCACTGTTTCGATCCCGACCCTGACGCCTGCTGCTGTATATTTGCAATTTGCGTGTCTCTCTCCCCGTGGTCGCGTGGATTTTTCTCCGGTTCCTCCGGGTTTCCCCTCCACATTTAGAAACGTGCATATAAGAGGGTTTAGCTGCTAGGCATTCCCACGTGACCAGGCGCATCGTCGGACTTTCATTTGTGGCCAGGTCGCTTCTGAAAAAGAACTCCGTAGCTGTGGACCTGACCCGGTAAAATAAAAAAAATAGTTTAGTTTATAGTTTTAGTTTACGATGATTCAGATTGACGATGATCTTGATGTCGATGATGGTAATGATGGTGACCATGATATAAATGATGATGATGATCGTGACGATTATTGCCGTGGATGTAAAAGCGCCGATGTGAAGTCGATTCGTCCTGCAGCCCGGGAGAGAAAGATGCAAAGATCCCCCGTATTGCCTTTACCATCCTGTTGGGGCAAGGGCTAGCAACGAGCGCCTATGAAGGCGGGCAGGGAACACGAGGAGACGGTGTGGCTCGGACCATGCCCCGCCGCCTTTGTCTTCCCAGTGCTCTCGGCCAACACTGGTGGCAACATCTAAACCGATCCTGGGCCGACCCTAGGTCGACTCAGCCTAAAATGAGTACCTGGTGCGATGTGTACAACATTACAACTGGGGAGATAAAGGCGACCGGGTAGTGGTGCTGGCCACCAATCCCTGCCATGTACCGTGCCGACCTTCACACATTGATATTGAAACCCCATTTCCTGAGAACCGCCTTCTGTGTTTAGTTTGTTGTCCTTCCCCCGCACCTCCGATTAGCACGGTCGGTTACGTACAGTGCGAGAGAAGTTCAACGTACATGCTTACATAGGTGCTGCTCGCTAACAGCACTTGTCCCAACAGCCTGTTAAGGCTGTACGGGGGATCTGTGTCTTTGTGTGTGCTCGTCATCACGTGCTTGCTGTGCTCGAGAGGGGATCGCTCAGGTGCAAGACCCTCACCGACACCCTCACCGACACCCTCACCAACACCCTCATCAACACCCTCACCAACATCCTTCCTCTGCAGCTTGCCTCTCACCCGCTCACCACCACCATCACCTCCTCGCTACCTCCTCACAACCACCCCCACCGCCCCCACCACCCCCTACCACCCCCCACCACCCCCCACCACCCCCACCACCCCCACCACCCCCCACCGCCCCTACCACCCCCCACCGCCCCCACCACCCCCCACCACCCCCTACCACCTCCCACCACCCCCCACCACCCCTCACCGCCGGCTGGCGCGGTGTCGATCGACTCGACTCCTCGCCCGCTCGCGTGGCGGCGGCAGGAGCGTGAGGAGCAGCAGGAAGGGCAGCAGGAAGGGCAGCAGGAAGGGCAGCAGAATCAGGAACGTGAGGAGCAGTAGGAGCAGTAGGAGCAGTAGGGGCATGAAGGAGGAGCATCATCATCGGCAACATGATTGAGGAGCATCATCATCAGCAACATGAAGGAGCATCATCAGCATCAGCATGGAGGAGGAGCATCATCATCTTCATCAGCAGCATGGAGGAGGAGCATCATCATGGAGGAGCAGGAGGAGGAATTCCTCGCGAGGAATGCAATCATGAAACGCGGCGGCGGCAGTGGCGGCGGCGGCGGGCGACTGCGTCGCGGCTCGCGATGAAAGGCGACGCCGCTCCTCCTCTGCCGGGCCCCGCAGCTGTTTCCAATCGCGCCGCTTTGAAGGCGCGGGGCCCGGGGCCCCGCCCCCCGGGGTCTCGGCTTGCGGCGAGGGGATGAAGCCGCGAGGGGTGGGGGCCCCGCTCACGGCCTTCCGGGCCGCGAGGGGGTCCGGCGGTGGTGGCGGCGGCGAGGGGATGCGGGAGCGGGGTCCTGTCGCCATGCGCCGCGGGGGCGGAGTGGGGGGGGGGGGTTTCGGGGGGGGGTACAGGGGGGGGGGTACAGGGGGTGGGGGGGGTACAGGGGGTGGGGGGGGGGTACAGGGGGTGGGGGGGGTACAGGGGGTACAGGGGGGGGGGGGAAAGGTGAGCAAGAGAAGATGCAGACACGGATGGGGGTAGGGAGAGTTGTGTGTGTTAGTGTGTGTTAGTGTGTGTTTGTGTGTTTGTGTGTTAGTGTGGTTAGTGTGTGTTTGTGTGTGTTTGTGTGTGTTTGTGTGTGTTTGTGTGTGTTTGTGTATTTGTGTGTGTTAGTGTGTGTTTGTGTGTTAGTGTGTGTTGTTAGTGTGTGTTAGTGTGTTTGTGTGTTAGTGTGTGTTAGTGTGTGTAGTGTGTGTTAGTGTGTGTTAGTGTGTGTTAGTGTGTTAGTGTGTGTTAGTGTGTGTTAGTGTGTTAGTGTGTGTTAGTGTGTTAGTTAGTGTGTGTTAGTGTGTATAGTGTGTGTTAGTGTGTGTTAGTGTGTGTTTGTGTGTTAGTGTGTGTTAGTGTGTGTTAGTGTGTGTTTGTGTGTTAGTGTGTGTTAGTGTGTGTTGTGTGTTAGTGTGTTAGTGTGTGTTTGTGTGTGTTTGTGTTTAGTGTGTTAGTGTGTGTTAGTGTGTGTGTGTGTGTTAGTGTGTGTTAGTGTGTGTTAGTGTGTGTTTGTGTGTTAGTGTGTGTTAGTGTGTGTTAGTGTGTGTTTGTGTGTTAGTGTGTTAGTGTGTGTTAGTGTGTGTTTGTGTGTTGTGTGTTAGTGTGTGTTAGTGTGTGTTAGTGTGTGTTTGTGTGTTAGTGTGTTAGGGTGTGTTAGTGTGTGTGTGTTAGGTGTGTGTGTGTTAGTGTGTGTTAGTGTGTGTTAGTGTGTGTTTGTGTGTTAGTGTGTTAGTGTGTGTTTGTGTGTTAGTGTGTGTTAGTGTGTTAGTGTGTGTTAGTGTGTGTTTGTGTGTTAGTGTGTGTTAGTGTGTGTTTGTGTGTTAGTGTGTTAGTGTGTGTTAGTGTGTGTTTGTGTGTTAGTGTGTGTTAGTGTGTGTTAGTGTGTGTTAGGGTGTGTTTGTGTGTTAGTGTGTGTTTGTGTGTGTTAGTGTGTGTTAGTGTGTTAGTGTGTGTTAGTGTGTATTAGTGTGTTAGTGTGTGTTAGTGTATGTTAGTGTGTGTTAGTGTATGTTAGTGTGTGTTAGTGTGTTAGTGTGTGTTAGTGTGTTAGTGTGTTAGTGTGTGTTAGTGTGTGTTAGTGTATGTTAGTGTGTTAGTGTGCATTAGGGTTTGTGTGTTAGTGGGTTTGTGTGTTAGTGTGCATTAGGATTTGTGTGTTAGTGGGTTTGTGTGTTAGTGTGCGTTAGGGTTTGTGTTTGTGTATTAGTGTGTTAGTGTGCATTAGGGTTTGTGTGTTAGTGGGTTTTTGTGTTAGTGTGCATTAGGGTTTGCGCGTTAGTGTGTTTGTGTATTAGTGTGCTAGTGTGTGTTAGGGTTTGTGTGTTAGTGGGTTTGTGTGTTAGTGTGTTAGTGTGCATTAGGGTTTGTGTGTTAGTGGGTTTGTGTGTTAGTGTGCATTAGGGTTTGCGTGTTAGTGGGTTTGTGTATTAGTGTGCTAGTGTGTGTTAGGGTTTGCGTGTTAGTGGGTTTGTGTATTAGTGTGTTTGTGTGAGTGTGTTTGTGTATTAGTGTGTTTGTGTGTGTTAGTGGGGTTGTGTGTGCGTGTTTTAGCCTGTAGGGAGAGGGCGCTGCGCTACGCACCCCACTGGTGGCGATTGTCTGACCAGGCCTAGGTCGACTCAGCCTCAAATAAGTACCTGGTGCGGTGTGTAAACATCGACTCTGCGGAGACAAAGGGGAGACAAAGGGGAGACAAAGGGGAGACAAAGGGGAGACAAAGGTGGGCGTGGTGCTGGCCACGCACTCCTTCGTGTACCATGCCGGCCTTCATAGGTGCTCGCTAACAGCACTTGCCACGACGGTCTGTTCAGGCTACACGGGGGAGCTTTGCCTTTGTGTTTTCTGTGCTCTCTGTGAGTGCGAGGCTCCGCGTGAAGTCGCCACGTGGTGGGGGTTTCGGCGGTAGGGGCGGGGCTGCTGCTGTGGGGGGGTGGGGCACCTGGCCCCCGCCCCCGCGCCCGCTCTGACCCCCCCCCCCTTGCATCCCCCCCCCCCCCCCTTGCACCCCCCCCCCCCCCTGCACCCCCCCCCCCCTGCACCCCCCCCCCCGGGTTCCCGGCTCCGTGTCTGGAGGTTCCCTGCAGTCTCGGGGTTCGCTCTTCCGACCACAGCCCGAGTGGGACGAGACGCGGGGTTCAAAGCGAGGGGTGGTGGGGGGAGGGCTCGAGGGGGAGGGTGGGTTTGGGGAGATGTTGCAAACAAGAGTACGCGCACGCAAAGACAAAGATCCCCCTCATAGCCTCTACACACTGTTGATGCAAGTGCTGTTAGCAAGCACCTTTGAAGGCCAGCATGGCACGCGAAGGAGTGGGTGGCCAGCATTACGCTCGACCGCCTTTATCTCCCCAGTTGTGATGCTTACACACCGCACCGGGTACTCATTTGAGGCTGAGTCAACTTAGGGGAGGTTCAGATAATCGGGTCGCCGGGCTCTGCGCTGCCACGTTCTGTGGCCGCGCCTCCACAGCGCCTCCTCCTCCTCCAGCGGAGGCCCTTCGGCCCGCAGGCGCGTGCAGGACACCCGTGAATCAGAGCGTCGTCAGACGCACTTAATCCGCTGCTGGATGGAGGCCCAACCCTGCGATGTAACAGTCCACTGGGCATCTGCACACGCGCTGACCTCACCGCTCCATCTCCTCCTCCCCAGACGAGCTTTCACCCCTTGGCTGCCGCTCCGTTTGTATTCTCAGCCATCGGCCTTCGTCTCCTCTCGCCGCGTGTCCAATCGGCGCCTCCAACCCAGGCGCCCCTCTCTCTCTCTCTGTGTCACCATCTCAAACTGCAAAAGGGAGATTCCATGTTTTCTTGCCAACGACAACCTGCTACCCGTCACCAACCGAGATCTCAACAATGGCCATCACCGACCACCCAAGTCCCAATGTCCCATCTGGGATCGCGTTGCTGCTGCTGCTGTTGCTGCTGCTGCTGCTGTTGCTGTTGCTGCTGCTGTTGCTGCTGCAGCTGTTGCTGCTGCTGCTGCAGCTGTTGCTGCTGTTGCTGCTGGTGCTGTTGCTGCCGCTGCTGTTGCTGCTGTTGCAGCTGCTGCTGCAGCTGCTGCTGCAGCTGCTGCTGCAGCTGCTGGCGAACAGAATGGAACAGCGCGCGCGTCCAGAATGAACAGCCCGGAGACCCACAAATCGCGCACCTCCTGGGTGCGTCATCCCCCCCTCCTGTTCCTCCTCGAGGGCAGCGGTGGAACCATCGACCGCATCAAGAACATCAACAGGCGGATGCGCACCACAGCTTCGTCTTCATCAATAGAAACTTGAATACACAGCGACATGAGTGCGACCGTGGCCATGCAGCGCGAACTACGGCCCGTATCGTGAGCCCGTAGATACAGAGATATACAGAGAGACTCATAGAGATCGTGTGCAGAGACCCACAGACAGTCATAGAGATACAGAGACGCGGAGAGACACGTGGAGATACGTAGATATACACTATCGAGACACTGAGATATGTTCAAGACACGAGTCACAGTCGTGCGATTGTGACCAGGCAACCCAAGCGATTCAGTTGGTCTGCGCTCCTTCAACAGGAGACGGAGAAACAGCAGACTGACACGACTTCTCCCTCTCTCTCTGCCGAAGCCCTTTCTCTCTCTCTTGTCGTGGCGAGCAGCAGCAGCAGCAGCAGCAGCGGCAGCAGCAGCAGGCTGCAGCAGCAGCAGGCTGCAGCAGCAGCAGCAGCGGCAACAGCAGCAGCAGCAGCGGCAACAGCAACAGCAGCGGCAACAGCAGCAGCAGCAGCAGCGGCAACAGCAGCAGCGGCGGCAACAGCAGCAGCAGGCTGCAGCAGCAGCAAGCAGCAGCAGATCTCCACATTGGCATTGAGCTCCCGGGCTCTTCGCGCGCGTCTCTCCACCTCTCTGTGCGCAAGTCTCAGTTCTATGAACTATCTATGTTGAACTTCTTTCGCACAGTACGTAGCCAACCGTGCTCGTCGGAGATGCGGGCGGAAGGACAACAAACTCAACAACAAACTCAACACAACAAACAGTTTTAAAGAAATTACTTTTCAATCTAGATTGCTCGACCACAACCTAATTGCGTATTCTTCATAAATAAAGTTTCCGACGGTGTCATGTACATTGCTTTGTCGATATCTCACATTACCTGCCGAGTACGTTCTACCATACAATGGTCCAGAAATGATCTCAGCTCCAAGAGAGTTGCAGATCCGTGCCCAACTTCCCGCGCACAGCGCTGCCAGACGCCGGCGCTGACGTTGCTGGAATGAAGACGCAATCTGCGTCTCCCTGCACCCCCCACACACGAGACGGCGCGGTCGTTCACACATCACATCAGCCGCACGCAGACTTCCTCCTGGGAGTGCATCATCTCAGACGCATTGATGTCCACACTGAGCGACACTTTGGACCGGTTTCTGCATTCAGTGAGTCATCAGCAAGGCCAGGCTTCCTCGGCCCATTGCCGGCGAGCTGCCAGTTGTTGTTTGTGTTCTTTATCGGTGTGAAGTTCGCTCCAGAAGTAACGAGTAATTAACACAGTCGCAACAACGACAATGACCCCCCCCCCCCCGTCGCCTTTAACAGACTGTCGGGGAAAGTTCAGTTAGCGAGCACCTCTGAAGGCCGGCACGGCACGCGTGGTGATGGGTGGCCAGCACCACGTCCACCACCTCCGTGTCCCGAGTGCTGCTGTTTACGCACCGCACCAGGTACTCACACTTTGCTAATCCACTGTTGGATGAGTGGAGTTTTGAGAGCCCCCTTCCCACGCCTGTGGTGGTTGTGTGGGTGTTATGACCATACTTCACCACGCTGGTCAGTGCGGGTTGGTGAAGGTATTGGAGATCATGGAAGTACAGTGCAACAGTGGGCTTTGATCCATTACCCTGTTGCTTTCATACTAGGACCACCACCACATCACCATCAACCACCACCACATCACCCACCACCACCACATCACCATCAACCACGACCACCACCACATCACCCACCACCACCATCACCACATCGCCCACTCATCACGGGTCTCCCTGCCTGGCGTCGTCTCGCTAGTCACGGTGGTGGGATGTTAACTCCCTCGCCTGGTGTACAGGGAGTCTTGGGTCCGACCGCGACCCTGACGCCTGCTCTACATTTGGAGTTTGCGTGTTCTCCTGGCGCTTGCGTGCATCGTCTCCCTCCACATTCAGACTCAAGCTGCGTTCCGAGCTGTGCTCGTCACTCATTTGCAGAGGGCCACTTTCGCTGATAAGACATCAGCGTGAAGGCCGCCAGCACACGGCGGGCACGGGGGGAGGGGGGCACGTTACTCCCCCATCTCACCCAGCCCCCCACCCCCCGTAACTCCCACCCCCGTCCCTTCCCGCGTCTCGTTGGCGTCTCCCCCGTGGTGTCTCTCTCGTGGTGTCTCCCCCCTCTCCCCTCTCTCCCCGTCTCCCACAATCCCCCCCGCGAGAACTTGCCGCCCGGTCTCCCCACGACCCCCTCCGTCTCCCCCTCGTCTCTCCCACCGGGGACTCCGTCCCCTCCCCCTGCTCCTCCTCCTCCACCACCACCGCCCCCCCCACGCTCCCCGTGCCCGCGGGGGGGCGCGTGGTGTGGACTGCAGTCGGAAACGTCGCTGATTTATGGGCTCAGCCCGAGTCAGGGACTTGGCACGCGCCGAGCCGCGGCAATTCCAATGTCCTGGTCACTCCACTTCTCACTCCTCCCCCCTCCTCCCCTCACCCCCTCCTCCTCCCCGTGACGCTCGCGTCCGCGTGGGAGAGCGAGAGACTCGGAGAGGAGTCCAAGGCGCATCCCCCCCGCCTCTCTTCTTCCTCTCCTCTCACTCACCACACGCTCTCACTCCTCTCACTCACCACACGCCCTCTCACTCCTCTCACTCACTCACCACACGCTCACTCACTCCTCTCACTCACCACACGCTCACTCACTCCTCTCACTCACTCACCACACGCTCACTCACTCCTCTCACTCACCACACGCTCACTCACTCCTCTCACTCACCACACGCTCACTCACTCCTCTCACTCACCACACGCTCACTCACTCCTCTCACTCACCACACGCTCACTCACTCCTCTCACTCACCACACGCCCTCTCACTCCTCTCTCTCACTCACCACACGCTCACTCACTCCTCTCACTCACCACGCGCCCTCTCACTCCCCTCATTCACTCACCACACGCCCTCTCACTCCTCTCACTCACTCACCACACGCTCACTCACTCCTCTCACTCACTCACCACACGCTCACTCACTCCTCTCACTCACCACGCGCCCTCTCACTCCCCTCACTCACTCACCACACGCTCACTCACTCCTCTCACTCACCACACGCTCACTCACTCCTCTCACTCACCACACGCTCACTCACTCCTCTCACTCACCACACGCTCACTCACTCCTCTCACTCACCACACGCTCACTCACTCCTCTCACTCACTCACCACACGCTCACTCACTCCTCTCACTCACCACACGCTCACTCACTCCTCTCACTCACCACACGCTCACTCACTCCTCTCACTCACCACACGCTCACTCACTCCTCTCACTCACTCACCACACGCTCACTCACTCCTCTCACTCATTCCTCTCACTCACTCACCACACGCTCACTCACTCCTCTCACTCACCACACGCCCTCTCACTCCCCTCACTCACTCACCACACGCCCTCCCACTCCTCTCACTCACCACACGCTCTCACTCCTCTCACTCACTCACCACACGCTCACTCACTCCTCTCACTCACCACACGCTCACTCACTCCTCTCACTCACTCACCACACGCCCTCTAACTCCTCTCTCTCACTCACCACGCGCCCTCCCACTCCTCTCACTCACCACACGCTCACTCACTCCTCTCACTCACTCACCACGCGCCCTCCCACTCCTCTCACTCACCACACGCTCTCACTCCTCTCACTCACCACACGCTCACTCACTCCTCTCACTCACCCCACGCTCACTCACTCCTCTCACTCACCACACGCTCTCTCACTCCTCTCTCTCGTCCCGCGCTCTCACCCCACTCTCTCCGCGTCACCCTCTCACGCTGCCCACTCTCTCCCCGTCTTCCTGTCTCTGCCCGTTCCCACTCTCTCCCCGTCTCTCTCTCCCCTCCCTCCCCTGTCCCCGTCTCTCTCCCCCCCTCCCTCACTCTCTTCCCTCGGCTCTGCTCCCAGGCCGCGATCTCTTCACACCCCCCCCCCCCCCTCTGGGGACAGCGGGGAGGGAGAGAATGGAGGGAGAGGAACTTCAGAACTCTCACCGTGCACTCCTCTCACTCTTACTAAAACACTCACTCACTCTCACACACTCACACCACTCACTCTCTCACACACTCCCTTTTACACTCACTCACTCTCACACACACTCACTCTCACTCACTCACACCACTCACTCGCACACTCACTCTCACACACACTCACTCTCATACACACTCACACTTACACACTCATTCACATACTCACACTCTCACGCTCACTCCACTCACTCACACCACTCACTCACTCCACTCACTCACTCCATTCACTCCATTCACTCACTCCACTCACTCACACCACTCACTCACACCAGTCACTCACTCCACTCACTCACACCACTCACTCCATTCACTCACACCGCTCACTCCACTCACTCACACCACTCACTCACTCACACCACTCACTCACACTCACACCACTCACGCTCCTCACTCACCCCTCCCCGCGAGTCACCCGCGCTCTAATCGCTCAAATCAAATCGTCCACGCCACTTTGGGCCGCGTTTGAAGTCCGATTTTATTGGCGGCTGGGCCGCGGGGAGTGGGGTGCGTGAGCGTGGGGGTGTGTGTGAGTGTGTGTGAGTGGGGAGTGTGTGTGAGCGTGGGGGTGTGTGTGAGTGTGGGGGGTGTGAGCGTGGAGTGCGTGTGAGTGTGTGTGAGTGGGGAGTGTGTGTGAGTGTGGGGGTGTGTGTGAGTGTGTGAGTGTGGAGTGTGTGTGAGTGTGGAGTGTGCGTGAGCGTGGGGGTGTGTGTGAGTGTGGAGGGTGTGAGCGTGGAGTGTGTGTGAGTGTAGGGGTGTGTGTGAGTGTGGAGTGTGTGTGAGGGTGTGTGTGAGTGTGTGAGTGTGGAGTGTGTGTGAGTGTGGGGGTGTGAGTGTGGGGTGTGTGTGAGTGGGGGGTGTGTGATTGAGAGTGTGTGTGGGGGCGTGTGTGTGTGAGTGTGGGGTGTGTTAGTGTGGAGTGTGGAGTGTGTGTGAGTGTGGGGAGTGTTATGGTGGGGTGTGGGTGAGTGGGGGGGGGGTGTGATTGAGAGTGTGAGTGAGTGTATGGGGGTAATTGGGAGGCGGTAGTGTAGTGGCGAGCGCGCTGCGCTATTAGCCCGGCGACCCGAGTTCGATTCCGCTCACGGCCAACGCCGGTGACGATTCTCTGAACCGGTCCGAAGCCTCCGCTCGGTCGACTCGGTCTCAAATGAGTAGCTGGCGCGAGGTGTGAGTATCAGCACTGGGGAGACAAAGGCGGCCGGGCGTGGTGCGATCCACCGAACCCTCGCGTGCCGTCCCGGCCTTCATTGCGCACACACACACAGCGCTCGCCCCAGCAGCCCATTAAAGGGGGAATCTTTGTGTATGAGAATATATTTGAGTGTGTATGAGTGTGGGGGGGGGGGGGGTGTTTGTGAGTCAGAGTGGGATGGGTGTGTGTGTATGAGGGTGTAACTGGGCCTCCTACAGGTCGACTAAGCCTCGAATGAGTACCGAGTGTGATGTGTGTGTAACATTGACCACTGCGGGAGACAAAGGCGGCCGGGCGTGGTGCTGGCCACCCACCCCTCGTGTGCCGTGCTCGCAAACAGCACTTGGCCCAACAGTCTGTTAAGGCTACACGGGGGATCTTGTGTGTGGGGGGTGTTTGTGTGTGTGGGTTGTTTGTGTGTGTATGTGTGTGTGGGTTGTTAGTGTGTGTATGTGTGTGTATGGGTATGTGTGTATGTATGTGTGTATGGGTATGTGTGTGTATGTATGTGTGTATGGGTATGTGTGTATGTATGGGTATGTGTGTGTATGTGTGTGTGTGGGTATGTGTGTGTATGTATGGGTATGTGTGTATGGGTATCGTGTGGTGGGTGGGGGTAGAGGGGGCCTCGTCCCCCCGCCCCCTCCCCGCTCACCCCCTGACCAATGGGAGCCGCGCGGGGCGTGGGGCCGAGCGCGGCGCGCGGCGTAAAGCGACGCGGGGCGACTCCGCGGGTCGCGGCAACTTCCCAGTCGCGGCGACTCGGGAGGACCTCCACCACCTCCTCCTGCTGCTCCTGCTGCTGCAGCTCCTGCTGCTCGTCGTCTCGGGCAACAGGAATCGGATCGGGCTGGGGCGACTGATGATGATGATGATGATCGGATCTCCTCGCTCCGCATGACTCTGATGACGACGATGATGCTGATCTTGTGCTGATGATGGTGCTGATGATGATGCTGCTGATGGTGCTGATGATGATGATTCCTGGCCAAGCGTTGCGCGCTTGTTGACTTCCGCCCTTGAGCCGGCTGGCTGCGTCTCCCGACCGACCGCTTTGATAGCAACCCCCGGTTCATCCTGCGGAGCCCGCTCGGTCTGACCATGAGCGGAGGTGGAGGTGGCGGAGGAGGAGGTGGTGGAGGTGGTGGCGGTGGGACGATGCACGGCGCCGGGGTGGACAAGCAGGGACCTTTCTCGGGCGTCGACCCCGGGGGGGTCAACCTGCAGGCGCCCAAGAACTTCTCCGTGAGCCACCTGCTGGACCTGGAGGAGGCGGCGGGGGCGCTGCGCAGGGTCCAGCAGCCCCCCCCGGGGTCGAGGGGGGCCGCGCACGACGAGGACGAAGTGGGGGGGGCTCGGGGCGTCGCCTGCGCGAGGCAGATGGAGCTGGGGGGCCTGAGCAGCGGCAGCGACACGGCGCAGCCGGAGGGTACGAGAGCGCGTGGACACGTCGTGTGTGTGTGTGTGCACGGTGTGTACACGTCGTGCGTGTGTGTGTACACGTGTGTGTGTACACGTGTGTGTGTACACGTGTGTGTACACGTGTGTGTGTGTGTACACGTGTGTGTATACACGTTGTGTGTGTATACACGTTGTGTGTGTGTACACGTTGTGTGTGTGTGTACACGTGTGTGTGTGTATCTGTGTACAACTTCATAGGTGCTCGCTAACAAAATTTACCCCAACAGTCTGGTAAGGCTATACGGGTTATCTTTGTCTTTGTGTACAAGTATGTGCGTGCGTACTCGTACTCGCGTGCGTATAAAATGTACGCACATGTGCGTACACATGTGCGTGCGTGTACGTGTGTATATGTGAGCGCACGTGTGTGTACACGTGTCTTTGTATACTGTATGTGTGGGTGTGCGGAGAGCGGTGGCGCAGCGGTTAGCGCACTGCATTACGAACCAGGCGACCCACGTTTGATTGCGAGATAATTATTTAGAATAATAGTGGCGGATATCTCCGAGGTCGACTCCGCCTTCATGTAGTTCCTGGTGCGGCGCGTAAGCATCCGCCCCGGGGAGACAAAGGCGGCCTGGGAGTGGCGCGGGCCACACAACCCACTGCTACTCGCGAACAGCACTTGCCCCAACAATCCGTTGGGGCTACACGGGGGATCTTTGTTTGTTCTGTGTGAGTTTCCAGACGTGTGTACATGTGTGAGTGGGTGGGTTAACATGTATGTTGACGTGTGTGAGTGGGTGGGTTAACATGTATGTTGACGTGTGTGAGTGGGTGGGTTAACATGTATGTTGACGTGTGTCTGTGTGTGCGTATGTGGGGAGCGGTCGTGTCGCGGTTAGCGCTACGCTGCGCTACGAACCCAGGGAGCCGGGTTTGGTGACAATTATTTGAACCTGTACTGGGCCTCCCCTAGGTCGACTTAGCCTCAAATAAGTACCTGGTGTAGTGTGTAAAAATATCGTCACTGGGGAGACAAAGGCGGTCGGGCGTGGTGCTGGCCACCCACCCCCTCTGTTCAGGCTATACGGGGGTTCTTTGTCTTTGTATATATGTGTGTGTGTTAAAGTACTCGTGTCTGCGTTTGCACGAATGTACGTGTGTTGGTGTTTACGTGCAAGCGCGCATCCCAACTGCGTCAGTAAACGTGTGTCGCTGTTTTCGTTAGTGCACGTGTGTGTGTTCGTGGGTGTGTGTGTTCGTGTGTGTGTTCGTGTGTGCGTGTTCGTGTGTGTGCGTGTTCGTGTGTGTGTGTGTGTTCGTGTGTTAGTGCGTATTCGTGTGTGTGCGTGTTCGTGTGTGTGTGCGTGTTCGTGTGTGTGTGTGTTTGTGTGTGTGTGCGTGTTCGTGTGTGTGTGCGTGTTCGTGTGTGTGTGCGTGTTCGTGTGTGTGTGCGTGTTCGTGTGTGTGTGTGTTTGTGTGTTCGTGTGTGCGTGTCTGTGTACCGTGTCTGTCTATTGGCGTGTCTGCGTGTATGCGTGTGCCTCGTGTGTATAGTTGTATGTATTTGTATATACTATGTATATGTGTATACGTGGGGAGTGGTAGTGTCGTGGTTAGGGCGCTGCGCTACGAACCCGGCGATCCGTGTTCGATTCCCGCTCACGGCCAAAACCAATGACGACTATCTTTACCGTGCTTGGGACTCCCCTAGGTCGACTCAGCCTCAAATGAGTGCCTGGTACGGTGTGTAAACATTACCACGAGGGATACAAATGTGGCCGGACGTGGTCCTGGATACACCACTCCCGCGTGTGCTGTGCCGGCCTTCGTAGTCGGTGCTACAAAGGGCCGTTTAGGATGTACGGCGGAGCTATGTCTATGTATGGATAGGTGCGTCCATACCACGCGTGTTCATCGTGTCCATCCTTAATTTAGCACGGTACCTGGTGCCATGGGTAAACAGCAGCAACAGCGGCGGCCGGGCGTAGTAGTGCCGTGTGTGTGTGTCTCAGTGTCTGTCTGTGTGTTTGTATGTGTGTTTCTGTGTGTGCGTCTCTGTGTGTGTGTTTCTGTGTGTGTGTTTCTGTGTGTGTCTGTGTGTGTCTGTGTCTGTCTGTGTGTCTGTGTGTGTGTGTCTGTGTGTGTCTGTGTGTGTGTGCAAGTGGGGAGTGGTGGTGTAGCTGTTAGCGCGCTGTGCTACGAATCTGGCGGGCCGGGTTCGATTCCCTCTAAAGGCCAATACCAGTGACGATTATCTTTACCATGCCTGGGCCTCCCATATGTCGACTCGGCCTCAAATGAGTACCTGGTGCGATATGTAAACATCGCCGTTAGGGAGACAAAGGCGGCCGGGCGTGGTGCTGGCCACCCACCCCCTCAAGTACCGGGCAGAACTTCATAGGTGCTCGCTAACAGCACTTGCCCCAGCAGTCTGTTACAGGCTATACGGGGGATCTTTGTCTTTTTTGCGTGCAAGCAAGTGGGTAGCGGTGGCGTAGTGGTCAGCAAACTGCGCTACGATCGCAGCCACCCGAGTTCGATAATTCGGCAGCAGCAGCATCATCATCAGCACTTTCATCATTATCATCATCGGCAGCAGCAGCATCATCATCATCAGCACTTTCATCATTATCATCATCGGCAGCAGCATCATCAGCAGCAGCACTTTCTTCATTATCATCATCGGCAGCAGCAGCATCATCATCATCAGCACTTTCATCATTATCATCATCGGCAGCATCATCATCATCAGCACTTTCATCATCGGCAGCATCATCATCATCCGCACTTTCATCATTATCATCATCGGCAGCAGCATCATCATCATCAGCACTTTCATCACTATCATCATCGGCAGCAGCATCATCATCATCAGCACTTTGATCATTATCATCATCGGCAGCAGCAGCATCATCATCAGCACTTTCATCACTATCATCATCGGCAGCAGCAGCATCATCATCATCAGCAGCACTTTCATCATTATCATCATCGGCAGCAGCATCATCATCAGCACTTTCATCATTATTATCATCGGCAGCAGCATCATCATCATCATCCGTCATCGCGACTTGCCGTACGCCAATAAGGGACGCATGACGAATTAATTAACGCAGTGAATCACGCGCGCATTAATTACCCTTAATTGGCGTCACGTGACTTCGTCCGGGAGCTCGGTGGTGTTTGTTGTTGTTTGCAAACTCCTTCCCTGTTCTCTCTGAGGAGCAACAGGCGAGAGGCGCGCCACAGGTTCGAATCCGGTACCGATGGTTAGACCGCCCCTCCCGCACGAGTCCGTGAGCGGCTGTGCCCCTACGGGTGTCACTCACTCCACCGAGCGTTACTCACTCCCAAGTGCCACTCACTCCACCGAGCGTCACTCACTCCCAAGTGCCACTCACTCCCAAGTGCCACTCACTCCCAAGTGCCACTCACTCCACCGAGTGTCACTCACTCCCAAGTGCCACTCACTCCCAAGTGCCACTCACTCCACCGAGCGTCACTCACTCCCAAGTGCCACTCACTCCCAAGTGCCACTCACTCCCAAGTGCCACTCACTCCCAAGTGCCACTCACTCCACCGAGTGCCACTCACTCCACCAAGTGTCACTCACTCCCAAGTGCCACTCACTCCCAAGTGCCACTCACTCCCAAGTGTCACTCACTCCCAAGTGCCACTCACTCCCAAGTGTCACTCACTCCCAAGTGCCACTCACTCCAATGAGTCTCAAGACTCCACTGCCAGGAGCGTGCTGCTGCTGCTACACGGGGGATGTTTTGGCAATTTCCCATTTCAATAACGAGACGCGAGCCCCATGGTTCGCGCGGCTGTGGAGAATTCAAGGACGCGAGAGACGAGCAGACAGCGTCTCTGCAGACAACGTCTCTGCAGACAGCGTCTCTGCAGACAACGTCTCTGCAGACAACGTCTCTGCAGACAACGTCTCTGCACACAGCAAACGACACGTGTCCTCTATACAGCCCACGACGAGGGGCTGGAGACCCCGGAGACCCCGGAGAAACCCCGGCACCGCGCAGGCCACGAGGGGCGCGACACTCGCTGGTCCACACAGACGGGTACACGAACCCCAACTTGCCGTCCCGTAATTACATGCCCAGCTCCCAAATCCAGCGTGTGGTTGTGGAGTTTTAAGAACAACACTGTCATGCTTTCGTTTGACATCGCGTCGCGATCGCCTGGACCGCGCGCGGCCTCGGGGGCGACCCAGCCGGCGGCTTCCTCGAACCGAGGTCGACGTCGTCTCTGGAGTGCGCGCCCCTTCACGGCCCACGCCTCGTTCTCCCCATTGTAATTAGACGCCCCGGGGAGTAAGACGCACTCCCACACTCGTGATCGGTGTCAGTAAAGTTAGACAACGACAGAGATCCCCCCGTGTAGCCTTGAATCGACTGTTGGGGAAAGTGCTGTTAGCAAGTAGCACAGATCATGACCGGCACGGCACACGAAGGGGTGGAGGGCCAGGACCACGCCGGACCGCCTTTGTCTCCCCAGTGGCGATGTTTACACGCTGTCCCAGGTACTCATTTGAGGCTGAGTCGACCTAGGGGAGGCCCAGGGCCGGTTCAGATAATCGTCACCGGTGTTGGTGGCCGTGAGCGGAAATCGAGACTCGGGACGTCGGGTTCGTAGCGCAGCGCGCTGATCGCTCTGTCACCGACACCGCGCACGAAGTGACACGATTAGGACGACAGACACGCGCACGCGCGCATCGGTCTGTGAGACGCGCGCTTTGAGCAGGGCGCGTCTCGTAATCTGCCTACTCCGGTCCCCAGCCGCTGCCCACGCGGGCGGAGTGCGGCCGGGATGCTTCTCGCGGCTGCTGCTGCTGCCGCTGCTGCCGCTGTGGCTCTCCCGCGAGTGGCTCTCCCGCGAGTGGCTCTCGGACTGTACTGGCACGCGGGGTTCGGCACGGCGTCCGACGTTTCGCTCCATGTGCTGGGGAGCTTCTTCAGGGTCACTACATTGAGTTCCTGAGTTGGATGGAATTCATATAACTGTAGAAGCCCCCAGCACGTGGAGCGAAACGTCGGACGCCGTGCGGGAACGACGCGTCGCGGCTACATGAACCCGAAAACCACATCGGCGAGCTCGAAATAGAGGTGTGCAGGCAGGCGCACAGACACAGACGTGTAGAGACGGGCAGACAGGAAGACAGCCAGGTCGCTTGACATACAGAGAGCTCTACAGGCAGGCCGGTGTTCAGAGAGACTGGCATACAGACAGACAGGCAGACACACAGGCAGACCCATAAACAAACAGGCAGACGCGATTGTAAGGACGCACAGTGTTAAGTTGCGCTTTTTTTTAAGTCGTCACTGCTGAGATGTGTTTACGATTTAGAAAAATATTTACCATTCCCACGCCTCTCGTGAACCCTAAAATACACGTGACCACACAGCAAACCACGCACGTGACCACGACAACAGCACACACACCTCACCCCACGTGGTCACACCGCCGCTCATCACCGTGAACCGCAACACCTGACCACGTGGACACTATCACACATGCGCGCGACCACACACCCCCACCGAACCCGACCTCCTGTTTGGCCGAGCACGTGACAACTACCCACACACCTGACCACACACGTGGCAGCTCGCAACCTGACCGGTGGCCTGACCACACACTGAACTTTGACCCTAACCACGTGCCCAAGCGATCAAGCCGACTCGGGGGATCAAGATCAAGATCCCCCGTGGAGGCTGCGAGCGAGCACCTATGAAGGAGGCCGCCACTGCACACACGATTGGTGATGTGGTAAACACCACGCTCGGTCGCCTTTGTCTCCCCGTTGATGATGTTTAACACAGCGCAAGGTACACATTTTAGGCTGAGTCGATCTAAGGGAAGTCCAGGGCCGGCTCAGATATCACTCATTGTTAAATGTGAGCCGTGGTCTGGAATTGAACTCTTGTCATCCATGTGTTCGTAGCGCAGCGCGCTAACCACTGTCCCACAGCTCCTCCCTACACTCACACACGCTGTCACGTGTGCACTATGATGATGCTGTACAGAACAACGCATACACATGTATGTACACAATAACAAAGATCCCTCGTGTAGTCTAAACAAATTGTTGGGGCGAGTGCTGTTAGCGAGCGCCTGTAAACACTGGCGGAGCCAGTGGGGGGGAGGGCGTGCCCCTCCAATGATCCGATCGAAATCCCTAATTTTGATCGGATAATTGCGGGTTATTAGTAATAAATCGGCATTTGCGACCTTTACTGCCACTGTGTAGCATATTATTACGTGCGAGGGACTTTATGAGATGATAGGACAATAGTCTGAGTCCATAATTGGCAATAAGTAACGGCAAAGCGGTTATAAGTGACTCAAAATTGTGCACAGTTGCGTAAACAGAGTCCACGACTTCCCTGAAGGCATTCACCTTCAGCGAGCGCGATGCCGATCACACGACGCGGGTCGAATTCGACCCTCGATCGACGGCTGCGCCATCGCCGCACACGCGTCGAACAAAAAGCAAAGGACAAATCCTCACAACTCCTTACTCACTAACAAGTCCTTACTTACTAACAACTCCTTACTTACTCACTTACAACTCCTTACTCGCTAAGAAGTCCTTACTCACTAACAACTCCTTACTTACTAACAACTCTATCATTTTTCATTGCTGGAGGGGTTGCCCCCCCGACCTGAAAATCCTCACCTGTGAAGGCAAACCCGGCAGACGAGGGGGTCACGTGGCAAGCACCACGCTCGACCGCCTTTGTCTCTCCAGTCCTGATGTTTACAGACTGCACCAGGTACTCATTTATAAGGCTCAGTTGACCTAGGGGAGGCCCAGGACCGGTTCAGATACTCGTCACCGATGTTGTCCGTGAGCGCTACATGCACGCGTATCTGACATGAGTATCTACAGAACGAGACGTGTACAGCGATATACACGACATCACAACACATATCTAGTGATGAACATGCGGGCAAAACATACACACATACACACACATGTATAGCTACACATGCAGTGCAAACACAAGGATGCCACGTGTAGCTTGAACAGGCTGTTCGGGTGTTATGACCAGCACCACCCCGGCCGCCTTTGTCTCCCCAGTGTTAACAATGCATACACGAGACATAGACACTCACCATGACACAACGCAGCGTGGAATATAAACACATGCACACACGCACACACGTGCACAGAGACACTGACAGTACTTGTATACACAGTGTACACAATGGGAAACACACACACGAGTTGTAGTACACACACACACACGGGTTGTAGTACACACACACATAAACTGTGTATATGTGTGTGTGTAATACACACACACATATACACAGTTTATAGAATGGCACGCAGCGGGAGTTCATGTTCACAATCTCGACCGCGTGGCGGTCGTCTGAATAATCTTGGAGACGCACAGAGCCGGGCCTTTGTCCGCGTACAAACATTTGCCAATTACACCCCCCCCCCAATCCCCACCTCAACCCCCCAATCCCGCCCCCCCAACCCCCTCAACCCCCCCCCCAACCCCCCCACCAACAAGCCCGATGCACCTCGCCGAGTCCGAGTGGAGTTCCCGGTTCGAGGGCAGCAGCAGCCTCGGCATCGGTGGACCGAGTAATTCGCCCCCCTCTGGAGTGTGACGCTAAAGCCGAGAGAAAGCGACGCAGCCTCCGCTGTTGGGGTACATTCACACGAAATAGACGTAGCTGCGGAAATACACGTACGGTATATGATTAGACGTTTCGATCGAGCGGTCTTCTTCAGAAAACAAACCGTGCAGTGCGACGTGTCACACGATGTGCACAGTACAACGTGCAACGCGTTGCTTGCGACCGGGCGAGTTCCCTGAGTGCCGGTGGTCTTGGTTCGATTCGTCTTCCAGACAAAAGGGTCCAGGGGAGGTGGGCGATTGCTGCGATGGCGCAGTTTGTGCCATTGAATGCTCGTGCCGACACCGCGGCGGTGACGACGACGAAGCCGGCGATGGTTTGACACTCGGGGCTCGCTACGGCCCGCAGCGCCTGGCAGAGCCCGCGGGGACTTGCAGGGCAACTTGCGGTGGTCGAGGCGACTCGCGGAGCGCAGCTCGAGCAGTGGGACGAGTCCGAGAGGTCGCCCGCCGGTGAGGAGATGGAGCGATGGTGACATGAGCTCGTGTGCATGCGCTGGGTGAATTGTGACAGCCCGCGGGGACCATCGTGGTGAAGTATGGTCAAGCGGCGCCCGTGACCGACGCGGCATAGGGAGGCCTTCATCCAGTCGTGAATTGACGACGTCGACTCCACCTGAGCTCTCTCGCCCTTCCAGAACAATCTTCTCATTTCTGTCGCTCGCTCCAGAATGCCGACAACGGCGCGGGGCGAAGTCGGCTCGCGCAGCAGCGGGGAGATTCGTGGCATCGCGAGGAAGTCTTCCTCCAGCAGTGGATAGAGCAGGGCCGGTCGTGTCGACGACGACTCACGGCGACCTCATGAACGAGAATACACACGCAGCTTGGACACGCAGCTTGGACACATCCGAATGACACCGAGCGGAGTGTAATTCAAATACTCACCATCGTCATGATCAGCCTTGATCCGTCCACTGCTGGATGGGGGCCTTCTCAAGGTGGTTAGAACAACGAAGGGACGTGCGCGTGCGTGCGCGTGCCCGTGCAGCGGCGCTGATGGCCCTCGCCTGCCGCGTGACTCGGACTGTCGGTCGTGTGGCGTCAGGACGAGAGGTCCGCGACGCGTGCAGTTCTGGAGGAGTTGCTGGTGTGTGCACAACGCGCCGGGGTGGGGGGGGGGGCTGTCTGTGTGCCGCGCGAAGCTGGCGCCGCGATGAGGCGGCGCGCGACAATCTGCCTGGCGCAGCTGCTGCTGCTGCATTGGCGGTGGTGGTGGCGGTGGTGGTGGTGGTGGTGCACAAGCACAGACAACAACAACCACTCGCCGCGTTCGTCCTATAACAAGCTGTTTCGCCTTAGTGGGGGATATCTATAATAGGCGACGTTTCGGGATACGGCGCCTCCTAGAGCATAGCAGGTGACGCACATGAGCACGAGAATAACGACGCCGGTGATCGTCCTGTGTTGCGTATTACAGGGTTCGGGTTTGGGTCGAACTATGACCCACATCGAGAGGGTCCGTGTCTCTGTACGCATGGCACATGCACACCCACTCACAGGTACACTCATTCGCCTGCACGCTCACCTGCATACCCACTCACATGCACTCACTCACAAGTACACTCACTCACCTGCACACCGACTCGCCTGCACGCTCACCTGCACACACGCACACACGCCACCGCTCCCCCCACTACATTCATAGCAGGTAGATGCGTAGCCCCGCAATTGCTCGCTCACGACACTGCTAGCGGAAGTTCCTCCTCCAGAGCGAACCGCTAATTGGTCAACTCCTTGGCGTTGAGCAGACGTGTTGGGAGAGATGGCGTACCCACACTTTACCCCACCGCGCGCCACCTGCCCATCATAGACGACCTGTGGTGCCCCATCAAGGTGACTGTGACCCTGCCGGGGAACAGACGCGGGGTGGTCCAGAAACTCTCCCTCCCTCCCTCGCTCGTGGCTTAGACTGCCGCGCCAGGAGATGGAGTCGAACCGGTCACCTCTGGATTGTCAAAGTCCAGTGTGCTGCTGCCCATTAGACCAAGACAGCTCCCATCATGACACGCAGTCACCGCGTGACTGGTGGCAATTCTGGTGGCGTTCTCGAAGGGCTCGAGAGCGCTCTGCGCGGTCTGTTCGCGTTGGGGCAGCGGTGACGCAACGGTTAGCGCACTGCGCTGTGAACCCGGCGAATATTTGAGCTGGTCCTGGCCACCCCCAAGGTGGACTCAGCCTTAAACGAGTACCTGGTGCGATGTGTAAAACGTTAGCAATGGGGGAGACATCTGCACGGGTGTGATTTTGGTCACACCACCATCCCGTGTGCCGTTCCGGCCTTCATAGGTGCTTCTCGCGAGCAGCTCTCGTCCCAACAGTCTGTTAAAGGCGACACGGGGATCGTTGCTGTGTTCACGTTGAGCACTGTGCGTTTGGGCTCAGTGCAAATGAACGCCGTCACCATCGCAGAGTCCGCGTTTCACGAACGCGCTCCCCGTGAACGGATGAGTGAAACCCCCGCGGTGTCCTCGAAGGGCGAGAGAGCGAGGGCGAGAGAGAAAGGACCAGAGAGAGAGCGAGGGCGAGAGAGAGACTTTTGACTTTTATACAACTTTTTTGAGGGGGCGAGAGAGAGAGAAAGAGAGAGGGGGCGAGGGAGGGGGGGCGTCGTTTCTCGCGCCGCAAGGAGCCGAGTCTCGGCACCGCCCCGCGCCCTCGGCTCTGGGGCTCCGCCGCGGAGCCCCAGAGCCGAGGGCGCGGGGCCCGAGCTGAGGCGCCGGGCTCAGGGCGGCAGCAGCAGCAGCATCGGTGGCCGAGTCATTCGCCTCCCATGGAGTGTGACGCTGAAGCCGAGAGAAAGCGGGCAATGCCCGCTGCGATCTGCGAATGTACACATGTAGAACTAGCCCTGTACACTCATGCATGTCCTTTACAATAACACAACAAAGACAAAGATTATCCGATACGCCTATCAGAGACTGTTGGGGCAAGTGCTGTTAGCGAGCACGGCACACGAGGGGGTGGGTGGGTGGCTGGGACCACGTCCGGGTTGTCTCCCCAGTGCTAATGTTTCACACCGTAAGAGGGAATTATTCATGGCGGAGTCGACCTAGGGGAGGGTTCAGGACCGGTTCAACTATTCGCTGTCACTGTTATCAGTCGTTCGCATCAATCGAATATGGGTCGCTGGGTCCGTTTCAGTTTCGGTTTCATGTATTAGGTATAGCCCTGTGAGCCATTCGGCTCTTGAATCGGGTGCAACCGCAACAAACAAAAAACAAAAACATGAACAAGAAAACATCTTAAAGTGACTACGTGACTATGCGCAAGCAGAAAAATCCAGGAAAAACACCAAAACATATTCCAGAAAAAGCACCGTACACCAACGCTGTGTTAAAAAATCCCAGTGGGATGCAAGTCAAACAACAACAACCACAAGACAACTTAGATTAAAGCCATCAGTCTAACTCCGTATTACAACAAACATGGCCAAACCAAAAAACTTTTCGAAATCACCAAAATAAATCCATAAAATCAATGTAATAGTGACCATAGCAACTGTGACCGAAATTTCACAATAAACGACATAAACAACACGTACTACCAAACCCTGCAGCCATAGCTGGCTGCATGAGTCACCCCACAACAGCAGGAGCATCAGTCGGAGTATCAAACATTTTCTAAATACCTTTAAAGATCAGCACACTCAATCAAAACACAAGATCATACTTTGCAGCGGCCATCCGGAGCGAAACCTAGTCGACCTAGGGGAGGCCCAGGCCCGGTTCAGGTAATCGTCAGTGCTACGCTAACGCTCCACACACATTGTGTGTGTATATATACACAATGTGTATATATACACACACATTTATTGATTCCGATACACGTAATATGTACATACTAAATACACAAATTCCCCGTATAGCCTTAACAGACTGTAGGGGCAGGTGTATGCGATTTTTACACATCCACGCCAAGTACTAATTTGCAGCTGAATCGACCTAGAGGAGGCCCAGAACCGATTCAGATAATTGTCACTCGCTCACACTCACACGTGTGTGAGTGTGAGGAGGTGGAGCGGAAGGGGGTGGAGGAGGAGGGGTGGAGAAGAGGGAGGATGAGGTGGAGGAGTCGCAGGGATGAGGAGGAGAGGAGGAGGTGTAGAAGGAGGTTGAATGTGGAGCAGGTAAAGAAGGAGGAGGTGGAGGCGAGGGGGTGGAGGAGGTGGATTGCGTGAGTGGAATCGGCTCCTTCCTCGCCACGTGGTGCCGCTCGGAGTTCAGTGAAGTTGCTACTCGAGGCGATGCTGGGACTCGGGCGTGAGTCCGTGCATTCGTCACTTCAACACTGTGGCACCAACCACCACACCACCACTCCCCACCATACAAACACACACACACAGCTAAAACGTAATGACACGTATGCAAACATTTACAATTCATAGAATATAACAGTTCGCATTTATACACTAGACCTCACACCTTGCCAAACACACACACACACGTACACATACACACACATACACACACATACACACACGTACACACACACACACGTACACACACACACGTACACACACACACTCACGTACACACATACACACACGTACACACATACACACACGTACACACATACACTCACGTACACACACACACTCACGTACACACACACACTCACGTACACACACACACTCACGTACACACATACACACACATACACACACATACACACACGTACACACACACACACACACGTACACACATACACACACGTACACACACGTACACACACACACACACGTACACACATACACACACGTACACACACACACACACGTACACACATACACACACGTACACACACACACACACGTACACACACACACGTACACACACACACACGTACACACACACATACACTGATGGGGGGTGGCTTGTGGCCGCAGCTGCCGCGCGGAGGAGTCGGTGCGCGGGGCCGCGTGGCCGCGTGGCCGCGCCGGGGCAGCAGCCGCGTGGCCACGTCGAGTTCCCGGTGTGCGGTGTGTAGGAGTAGTAGTGGTAGGGGTTGTTTTAATAGTAGGAGTTGTAGTAGTGGTAGGGGTTGTTTTAATAGTAGGAGTTGTAGTAGTAGTAGGGGTTGTAGTAGTAGGGTTGTAGTAGGAGTAGTAGGGGTGTAGTAGGAGTAGTAGGGGTGTAGTAGTAGGGGTTGTAGTAGTAGGGGTTGTTGTTGTTGTAGTAGTAGTAGGGGTTGTAGTAGTAGGGTTGTAGTAGGAGTAGTAGGGGTGTAGTTGTAGGGGGTGTAGTAGTAGGGGTTGTAGTAGTAGGGGTTGAAGTAGTACGGGTGTAGTTGTAGGGGTTGTAGTAGTAGGGGTTGGAGTAGTAGGGGTTGGAGTAGTAGGGGTTGAAGTAGTACGGGTGTAGTAGTAGGGGTTGTAGTTGTAGGGGTTATAGTAGTACGGGTGTAGTTGTAGGGGTTGTAGTAGTAGAGGTTGTAGTAGTAGGGGTTGGAGTAGTAGGGGTTGAAGTAGTACGGGTGTAGTAGTAGGGGTTGTAGTTGTAGGGGTTATAGTAGTACGGGTGTAGTTGTAGGGGTTGTAGTAGTAGGGGTTGGAGTAGTAGGGGTTGGAGTAGTAGGGGTTGAAGTAGTACGGGTGTAGTTGTAGGGGTTATAGTTGTAGGGGTTATAGTAGTACGGGTGTAGTTGTAGGGGTTGGAGTAGTAGAGGTTGTAGTAGTAGGGGTTGGAGTAGTAGGGGTTGAAGTAGTACGGGTGTAGTAGTAGGGGTTGTAGTAGTAGGGGTTGAAGTAGTACGGGTGTAGTTGTAGGGGTTGTAGTAGTAGGGGTTGGAGTAGTACGGGTGTAGTAGTAGGGGTTGTAGTAGTGGTGGTGTAGTAGTAGGGGTGTAGCTGTAGGGGTGTAGTAGTAGGGGTGTAGCTGTAGGGGTGTAGTAGTAGGGGTTGCAACATTGGCCCGGGCGTGGTGCTGGCCACCCACCCCCTCGTGTACCACAGTGCCGGCCTTCCTAGGTGCTAGCTTACAGCACTTGCCCAAACGGCCTATTATGGCTATACGGGGGAGCTGTGTCTTTATCCGTTCGGGAGTACGACTCCAGGGAAAGTGACTCTGGGATGATTTGGAGCCGAGGAACAGAGCTGTCGTTCACGGCCCAGCATCGGGGTTTGAATCTTGATACCGGTGTACCTGGTGGGGGTTTACGAGATCATCGGGTGTGGGTTGAGGGCCTGGCTTGATCTCCATCGGGGTTCCTGAGCACAGGCTCAGAAGACCCAAAACATCGAGCGGTCAGCGAAAAACGGAACAGTCAGAGTCGTAATCGATGATGAGAGTGTAACGTGTTGCGTGAATGGAGCAGCACGGTTATTGTTCTACGAGCTTGGGGGAGAGAGCCGGTGGCGATGGTGGGAGAGGGAGTTCCAGAGAGGAGCAGCGCGAGGGAAGGAGCAGCGAGTGAAGTGAAGTGACCTGCAGTGTGGCCAGCGAGTGGGTGGGTGAGTGGGTGGGCGAGTAGGTGGGTGAGCATGTGAGCGAATGTGCGAGTAGGTGGATGCGTGAGTGGGCGAGTGGGCGAGTAGGTGGGTGAGCGTGTGAGCGAGTGTGCGAGTAGGTGGATGCATGGGTGCGTGAGTGGGTGAGCGTGTGAGCGAGTGTGCTGTTGTGACTTCACCAGTGGTGGGTGTACAGTGTGTATGGGGTTGAAACAGTCTGAAGGGTTGATTGGTGGGTTAATCTGCTTTTCTGCAGCATTTAAGCAGCGATATGTGGAGCAGTTTCGCCTTTCTCGAGTCCCATCAGCAGTGTAGAGGACACACAACATAATACTCTTATTCACGAACAGCCGTCAACGGACAGCGCTATTAACCCTGCCACCTGAGTTCGATCCCCGGTCACGGCTAACATCAGTGGCATCGCGATATCTGTATCAACCGGTCCCGCGCCGCTTTCTCACTTCACAGAGGCGCACTCTGCGTGTTCCCCCGGCGCCTCCCAAAGCTTCTAAAACCTCCACACACCCCCAAAGCAACCGGTATTGACCAACATCCCAATGCTGAAAAATAACCTGAAAATTACTCCATTAAGATCACACGGCAGCAGCAACATCGCCCCCCTCCCCCCACCCACGATAACCTGGCAGGACCCTCCTGAGAAAGAGCCTTGAGACTCAGCGAGGCTGTCCTGGGTAAACGAGCGAATGTCATCACCACAAAAGACGACGACGCACCAATCACTTCGAATCCCCTCCTCGCCCTTGGCGACTTCGATTGCCCCCCGTGAACGTCCTCGTCGTGAGTTTGATTCTCACGTGAACGGCAGAACGTCGGTCAAGCAACTTTCCATACTTCCCTCGTAAGGTGATGATCATGATGATAATTTAATTCAGTTTCTTTAAGAAGCTCCCAGCACATGGAGCGAAACGTCGGACATCGTGCCGGACAAGGCGTGGCGGCACAGCCCGGCACACCTCGGAGATGCAGAGCAGCAGCAACAGCACGACGACTTGCGCAGATTGTGAGGATGATGAACACGGTGACATTATTACACGAGAGCAATAGAGGCATAACAATGACTGCCTCTATTTAAAGCTTTCGTGACTGCAGGGATTCATCTTCTTGGTTCTTTCGGTAAAGTCACGTAGAAGGGAAGTAATAAAATAATAAAAATAAAACATAATAAAACAATTCTCACAGAATTGTTGTGAGAATTGTTTTATTATGTTTTATTTTTATTATTTTATTACTTCCCTTCTACGTGACTTTACCGAAAGAACCAAGAAAATGACTGCCTCGTCATCGTCTTGTCCCCTCGTGCAAAGCACGGGGCGGGGTTCCTTCTCGCTGCTCGCACGCGCAGCAGGTGCCGTGCGGCTCACGACGGCACGCGCAGCAGGTGCCGTGCGGCTCACGACGGCACGCGCAGCAGGTGCCGTGCGGCTCACGACGGCACGTGCAGCAGGTGCCGTGCGGCTCACGACGGCACGTGCCGTGCGTGTGCCGTGCCGCACGCAGCCGACTGTGCTCGTCCAGGCAGCCGCGCCACGTGGCGCAGGGCGGCTCTCCCAGATCTATTCTACGAGTCACGTGCTATGGGGAGGGGCCATTGCCCGAAACGTCGCCTATTATCTGTTTTCCCTTTTAACGCGTGTTATGGGACGAACCCGTCGAGTGGTTGTGGCTGGCCGTGCTTGTGCACCACCTCCACCGCTGGCACGCAGCAGCAGCAGCGGCAGCAACAGCGGCGGCAGCAGCAGCGGCAGCAGCAGCAGCAGCGGCAGCAACAGCGGCGGCAGCAGCAGCAGCAGCGGCAGCAACAGCGGCGGCAGCAGCAGCAGCGGCAGCAACAGCGGCGGCAGCGGCAGCAGCAGCAGCAGCGGCAGCAGCAGCGGCGGCAGCGGCAGCGCCGGGCGGACTGTTCCGCGAGCCGCCGTGGCTCCGCTGTGGCGACCTCCGCGGCTCGCCGGGCACCGCGATGGTGGTCAACGCGGAGAGACGCGAGCCGGGCCACGTGCGGCCCAAGTTTCACACCAAAGGTCACCCGCGTAGCTTCACCAGACTGTCGTGGCAAGTGCTGTTAGCGAGCACCGTGCGAAGTTCCGCACAGAAAGCGCGCTCCGTGAGCTCGCGCACGGAGCGCGCTCACGGACCCTTTCGATCATTTTGCACACAAAAAACCACCAGCAGTTCCTGAAGAGCCGCATGCACCGCAGTCCTCTCGTCGTAACGTTACACGTAGGCGTTCAAGACCGATATTCACCATTCATAACTTCGTTTCTCTTTCATTGTAGATCGTGGTGTCGGTACAATGTCATTTTTTTCACTATAACCCTCCACCACCCAGCGACAGAGTTCATCACATGAAGCCGTCACGTGGCCACACGCGGCAGCTCGATGTTGTTTGTCGTCACGACGCGGCCGTGGAGGAGCAGGAGGGGCGAGGAGAAGCCCAGATAGAGTGTGGGCGTCTTCGCCCGTGGTGTGAGAGCCGAAACGTCGGACAAAATTGCCAAAATGTTGTTTGGGCTTTTCGACATCGCTCCGGCTCGTCGCGTGGAGTTTTCTCTGGGTACTTTGGGTTTGCCCTCCACATTTGGAAACATGCGTTTATATTAGTTGGCTGCTACTAGAAGTGTGATGATGATTAGGATGATGATCTATGCCACTTTGATGCGCTATTATGTGTGGCCAGGTCGCCTCCGAAAAATAGCTCATAGCTCAGCGGGCTTGAATCGGTAAACGAACCTATTTTTAGTTGTCTTTAATCGTAGTAACGATATGGTTGTTGTGGTTGTTGTGGTTGTTGTGGTTGTTATGGTGCTGGTGAGTCGCTTGGCTCTGCCGTGAGGCGCGAGACTCCGATCGGTGCCGGGGCGGGAGGGGGAGGCGGCGGTGCCCGCTGAGGCAGCCCGCGCGAGCCGCACCAGCGCGAGCTGCACCATCGCCTACGCGGGCACATGCCGGCGGGCGAGCTGGCCACCACAATCTTTGCCCATGGTTCCCGCCTTTCTCGCCCGTTGCTGGCCGCACGTGGAACCGACGCCCGAGACGTCTGGGCCTGGGCTCGTGGATCGCGTGGCGAGTCGGGGGCCGCGCTCGTGCGCGAGCGAGAGAGGGGCACAGCGGGGGGCGACGTGGGGTAGAGGACGCACGCGGGTTGATGGCATCGCACTGACCTTCAGCCAGCAGTGGATAGACCACGATGACGACGGACGCACGGAGAGATCGCGTCTTTGTAGTGAGAGGCATGAAGAGGAGCACGTGGATTAGAGGAGACGCGTGGCTTGATGGCATCGTCCAGACTGCTAAGAGAAGTGAGTGGGGCTTGGCCAGAAGGGAGGGCGATAGTCGACTGTCGAGACTAATAACGGAGTGGCAGTCAATGAATGGAACGCAACTGAGAATCCGTCCACCAAGGAGATGGAGCGATGGAATCAGTTCGAACGCAGGTGCTGGGCGGATTGTTGGCATCGCATGATCGTGAGAAGTGGGAGCTCGGGGAGGCCTTAATCCAGCAGTGCATTGACCATGGCTGTTGATGGTGGTATCGAGAATTGTATAGAATTCGTAGGGTTCAGTATCAATGCCTTGTGCTCCCAGAGCGAGACAAAGGCATCTTCAGGATGATCAGGGTTCAGTGTTAATGCGCGAGGCTCATAGAGCCAGACCACGGCAGCAGCGGTAGCTGCGGATACCTGATGCTGATGCCGATGATGATGATGCCGATGCACAAATGGGAATGTAAAAACTCTGCGGCAGTGTGATCCATGGAGCCTCGAACGCAGACTCAGTGCCCCGCTCCACAAACACAGAGGAGCAGGAGATGGAGGAGGCATCATCAGAGCGATGCCCCCCCCCACTCCGCCGCTACTCCTGACTCCGCAATCCTCTGGCTCATTAACCACCTCCATGTGAAATCACAGCTGTTGTTCTGCGTAATCATCATCATCATCAGCTCCAGGAAGAAGACGGAGAAGACCGAGGGCATCACGATCCGTGCGACTCACTATTCCGGTCTCCCTGCTCTGGGGGGGGGGGGGGGGGGGGGGCTGCCCGACACTTGGGGGTCAATGTCAAAGGCAGATTAATGGCCGACACTGCCGTGGGAATTCGGCTGAGCTCCCGTGTGTGTGTGCGTGTGCGTGTGTGCGAGTGTGCGTACGTGTGTGTGTGTGCGAGTGTGTGTGTGTGTTAAAGCTATATGGGGGGTCTTTGTCTTAGTATATTACAGACTGTTGGGGCAAGTGCTGTAAGCGAGCACCTATGGAGGCCGGCACGGCACACGAAGGGGTGGGTGGCTATAACCGTTTGTCTCCCCAGTGGCAATGTTTTACTTATCGCACCAGATGCTCATTTGAGGCGGAGTCAACCGAGGGGAGGCCCAGGACCGGTTCACATAGTCGCCACTGTTGTTGACCATGAACTGGAATCAAACTCGGGTCGTCGGGTTCGTGGCGCAGCCCGCTAACCGCTGCACTACCGCTCCCTACGCACACAGACACGCGCACACGTACACAGACACGCACACAGACACGCACACACGTACACAGACACGTACACAGACACGCGCACACGCGTACACAGATATGCACACAGACACGTGCACACACGTACACAACGTACACAACGTACACGCACACAGACACGCGCACACACGTACCCAACGTACACACACGCACACAGACACGTGCACATACGTACACAACATACACAACGTACACACATACACAACGCACACAGACACGCGCACACACGTCCATAATGCACACACGTACACAACGTACACGCACGCACACAAATACACGCACACAGACACGTGCACACAGACACGTGCACACAAACACGCGCACACAGACACGCGCGCACACAGACACACGCACACACGTACACAACATAAACACGCACACAGACACGCGCACACAGACACGCGCACACAGACACGCGCGCACACAGACACACGCACACACGTACACAACATAAACACGCACACAGACACGCGCACACAGACACGCGCACACAGACGCGCACACACGTACACAACGTACACACACGCACACAGACACGTGCACACAGACACGTACACACACGCGTACACAGACACACGCACACAGACACACGCACACAAGCACACAGACACACGCACACAGATACACGCACACATACACATGCACACACACACACATACACGTGCACACAGAAACGTGCACACAGACACACGCACAGACACACGCACAGACACACGCACACAGACACGTGCACACAGACACACGTACACACACACGCACACAGATACACGCACACAGACACACGCACTCAGACACACGCACACAAGCACACAGACACACGCACACAGATACACGCACACATACACATGCACACAGACACACAGACACACACACACATGCACACAGACACACAGACACACACATGCACACAGACACACGCACACACGCACACATACACGTGCACACAGACACACGTACACAGACACACGCACACAGACACACGCACACAGACACGTGCACACAGACACACGTAAACACACACGCACACAGATACACGCACACAGACACACGCACTCAGACACACGCACACAGACACACGCACACAGACACGTACACACACACGCACACAGACACACGCACACAGACACACGCACACAGACACACGCACACACACGTGCACACAGACACACGTACACACACACGCACACAGACACGTGCACACAGACACACGCACACAGACACGTGCACACAGACACGTGCACACAGACACACGTACACACACACGCACACAGACACACGCACACAGGCACACGCACACAGACACACGCACACAGACACACGCACACAGACACACGCACACACACGTGCACACAGACACACTCGTCCTGCCGGGCGGTCGTAGTGGCTGCGCTGCGGCGCTGTGGAGGCAGTCGCCAGAGTTGGTGGATCACGCACAGATGGGGAGTGAAACTCCCTTCCCGTCGGGGTCGAGGTGCCATACCCTGTCTCACCAGGTAGAAGGCGGTACAGCAAGTGGGATAATCGCCATCTGTTTGTTATTCCATCTGTACGGGGATGGAGTGTTTCCCCCTCGCGCAAGGTGCGGGGTTATCTCCGAGTGTTCCTGTTCCCTCCCCACGTGTAGAATAACACACACGACTCGTCGTCGTCATCATTAATAATAAACACCACTCATCATGCATTTGCTGAACATCGTAAAATAAGAACCCAAATGTAGCAGTGGCCTCCTGAAGGTCCTACGACTGGCTGGCCTGGGTAGTTAAGTAAATAATTGTGAAGTAATAATAATTGTTCTAATGACAAACTAGAATGATTCAGTACGTAAGGGGAGAAGTTCGCGGCTATCCAGCATCTATCTCCAGATGTATAAAAACAAATCGCATGGTATGTTTGTTGAACTTCTTTCGCACCGCACGTAGCCCCCCGCGAGATATTTTATTTTGTTGAGCGGCATTGCTTCGGCACACGCAGCAGTCTGGGACACGCAGCAGTCTGGGACTGCTGCGTGTGCAGCAGTCCCAGACTGCTGCATGGCTATCCCAGCAGTGGATAGCCACTGCTGGGTGGTAGGGCGCCCCAAGCTGTCGCCGTCTCTGCCGAGGTCTCTGGCACGAGCCCAGTTCACGGCTCCGTCTCCGCGCTCCCGCCGTTGGCTGCCGCTCCGCCCCTGGGCTCGTCCCAGAGGCCTCCCGCTGCCCAGACGGGGCCCGCCTCGCAGCAGCAGCAGCAGCAGCGGGCTGTGGGATAGACCACGCGTGTGGGTGATGGTGTGATGTGTGTGATGGTGTGTAATGGTGTGATGGTGTGATGGTGATGGTGTGTGTGATGGTGTGATGGTGTGTGTGATGGTGATGGTGTGATGGTGTGTGTGATGGTGTGTGTGATGGTGTGGGTGATGATGTGATGGTGATGGTGTGATGGTGATGGTGTGATGGTGATGTTGGGTGTGATGGTGTGATGGTGTTGTGATGGTGTGATGGTGTGATGGTGTGATGGTGTGTGTGATGGTGTGATGGTGTGTGTGATGATGTGATGGTGTGATGGTGTATGTGATGGTGTGATGGTGTATGTGATGGTGTATGTGTGCTCATGTGGGACGCGCTCAGTCCCACGCAGGGGGCGAGGGGCGGGGCTCTTGGCGGGGGGGGGGTCTCTTGTTCCGGTCCCATGTGGGAGTTGTGTCCCTGATGATGTCGTTGTGTGTCTGTCGTTGTGTGTCGTTGTGTGTGTCTTTGTGTGTCTGTCGTTGTGTGTATGTCTTTGTGTGTCGTTGTGTGTCTGTCTTTGTGTGTCGTTGTGTGTCTGTCTTTGTGTGTCGATGTGTGTCTTTGTGTGTCGTCGTTGTGTGTCTGTCTTTGTGTGTCGTTGTGTGTCTGTCTTTGTGTGTCGTTGTGTGTCTTTGTGTGTCTTTGTGTGTCTTTGTGTTCGTTTGTGGGAAGTCGCGGGGCAGTGGTCAGCGCGCTGCTCTACGACACCGGGCGACCCGAGTTCGATGTCTTGTGTAAACATCAGCATTGGGAAGACAAAGGCGTCCGAGCACGGCCACACCACGCCCTGGTGTGCCGTGCCGGCCTTCATAGGTTCTGGCTAACAGCACTTGCCCCAACAGTCTGTTCAAGGCCACACGGGGCATCTTTGTCTTTATTTGCGGGTGTCTGCGCGTAAAGTTGTAAGTTAAAGGCGCAGCCTCGCGAGTGCACTTGGTCTACTCTTCCACGCCAGCCAGGCGTCTGGGAGCAGCCGCACTTCACCCCACACTCAGCGGCGTCGACGTCCACAGCGACACGCGCGTGCTGGTGGTCACTGTGACGTAGGTTTGGGTGGGGGGCATCCCCCCTCCCTCCCCCCCATCAACCACGACCCCTCCCCTTGGGTCAGAGAATCGCCTCCCCAGGCGTGGGGGTAGGGGCGGGGCCGAGTGTGAGCGCGGGGGAGGGGCGGGGCTGGCGCTGGGAGCGGGGGAGGGGCGGGGCTGGCGGGCAGACAGGCTAGCGGGTACCAGATGTGGGAAGGCGCCGGGAAGTCACCCCGGGACCAGCCGAGGCGGCAACACTTCTCACGCAAGCCCCCCCCCCTCCTCCTCACTCCCCTCCTCCTCACTCCCCTCCTCACTCGCTCACTCACCCCTCTACTCACTCACTCCCCTCCTCATTCGCTCACTCACTCCCCTCCTCACTCACTCACTCACCCCTCTACCACGGTCACTCACTCACTCCCCTCCTCACTCGCTCACTCACTCCCCTCCTCACTCGCTCACTCACCCCTCTACTCACTCACTCACTCCCCTCCTCACTCGCTCACTCACTCCCCTCCTCACTCGCTCACTCACCCCTCTACTCACTCACTCCCCTTCTCACTCACTCACCCCTCTACTCACTCACTCACTCCCCTCCTCACTCGCTCACTCCCTCCCCTCCTCACTCACTCACTCACCCCTCTACCACGGTCACTCACTCACTCCCCTCCTCACTCGCTCACTCACTCCCCTCCTCACTCGCTCACTCACCCCTCTACTCACTCACTCCCCTTCTCACTCACTCACCCCTCTACCACGGTCACTCACTCACTCCCCTCCTCACTCGCTCACTCACCCCTCTACTCACTCACTCACTCACTCCCCTCCTCCTCACTCACTCTCCTCTACTCACTCGCTCACTCCCCTGCTCACTCGCTCACTCTTCCCTCTACTCACTCGCTCACTCCCCTCCTCACTCACTCCCCTCTGCTCACTCGCTCACTCCCCTGCTCACTCGCTCACTCACCCCTCTACTCACTCACTTACTCCCCTCCTCACTCGCTCACTCACCCCTCTACTCACTCACTCACTCCCCTCCTCCTCACTCACTCCCCTCTACTCACTCACTCACTCCCCTCCTCACTCACTTCCTTACTCCCCTCCTCACTCGCTCATTCACCCCTCTACTCACTCACTCACTCCCCTCCTCCTCACTCACTCCCCTCTACTCACTCACTCACTCCCCTCCTCACTCACTTCCTTACTCCCCTCCTCACTCACTCACTCCCCTCCTCCTCACTCACTCACTCCCCTCCTCCTCACTCACTGACTTCCCTCCTCCTCACTCACTCACTCACCCCTCTACTCACTCCCCTCCTCCTCACTCACTCCCCTCCTCCTCACTCACTCCTCTCCTCCTCACTCACTCCCCTCGTCACTCACTCACTCACTCCCCTCGTCACTCACTCACTTACTCCCCTCCTCACTCACTCACTCACTCCCCTACTCACTCACTTCCTTACTCCCCTCCTCACTCACTCACTCCCCTCCTCCTCACTCACTCCCCTCCTCCTCCTCCTCACTCACTCACCAACCCACTCACAAACTCACTCTCCCACTCACCAACCCACTCACAAACTCACTCTCCCACTCACCAACCCACTCACAAACTCACTCTCCCACTCACCAACCCACTCACAAACTCACTCTCCCACTCACCAACCCACTCACAAACTCACTCTCCCACTCACCAACCCACTCAAAACTCACTCTCCCACTCACCAACCCACTCACAAACTCACTCTCCCACTCACCAACCCACTCACAAACTCCCTCTCCCACTCACCAACCCACTCACAAACTCCCTCTCCCACTCACCAACCCACTCACAAACTCCCTCTCTCACTCACCAACCCACTCACAAACTCACTCTCCCACTCACTAACCCACTCACAAACTCACAATCCCACTCACTCCCTTACGCACGCCCTTTCACCTCCCCTCCCTCTCACCTCCTCTCCCGACCTTCTCATCCCTCCCTCGCCTCCTCCACGACTTGAGACAGCCCAGCGCTGGGGCCGACGCGTCGTGACGTGGCCTCACGGCGGTGGAGCGCGCACAGCGAGCCCACCCAGCGGCGACACGACTACAGACACCGCCTGTGCACCACCGCTCCACCGTCCTAATACTAATAATGATGTATCATCAGGATTTGAAGAATAATATATAATTGTATACATTTGTAAGGCGCGTTTAATCTGGAGATCCCACTGCGCCACCGTGTAAGGGAAGCAGGCAGCAAACCGAACCTGCGGGCTCAACGGCAGGACGATGCGGGGGCGAAGGCCACTTTGAAGAGGCGAGTGCATCGCTCACGACTCTGTCGTCTTGTTCATTAGCGACGCAACGACCTTCAACGCCTGGGAGCTGCGCGGTGGCACAAGTCCGATGACTCCTGCAGGGACAGAGCCTTGGGCTCGGAGTGCTTAGAAGAAGGCCCCGTTGCAGAGTGAACGCGGCTCAGCTGCTGCTGCTGCTGCTACAGCAGAAGCAGCGACGTCGCCCCCGGCTGCGAAACCCGGGCAGGACCCTCCCGAGAGAGAGTCCCGAGACTCAGCGAGGCTCCCCTGGCCAGAACCATGCCCGGCCGCCTTTGTCTTCCCAGCGCCGATGATTGCATAACCCACCAAATCCTCATTTAAGGCTGAATCGACCTAGAGGAGGCGCGGTAACGGCTCAAACATTCGACCACTGTGCCACCACTCCCCACAGTGCGCTAGCCACGACACGACTCGGAAGAGCGGAGAATGGTGACAGGCACGGAGTGATAACATCGCGGGGTGGAGCGGGTTCCAGGGCGAGGAAAGAGCTCCGAGGGCAGAGCCGCGGAGCCGGCTCCGCTGGGAACCTCGGATCGCATCCAGATCGCAGTCCCAAGCACAGCGAGTACCCTCGCCTCCCATCGGCACGGTTGGCGACACACGGTGCGAAGGAAGTTCAACATACATACCATGTGTAGCGGCTTGATGGTCTTCAGCCCGGTCACCACCGACTCGCATAGAGACTCACCGATTCGCATAGACTCACCGATTCGCATAGAGACACATAGAGACACATAGAGACCCACCGACTCACATAGAGACACATAGACTCACAAGGAGACCCACGGAATCACACAGATACCCATGGGCTTGCACAGCGAGAATATCCATAGACTCGTTACGCTCTCGGCAGTGACCGTACGTAAACTCGTGGCGGTAGAAAAATCTGGGCTGTCACTCCTCGTGGATGTGTTCCTGCTTATGGTAAATTAACTTCCAGTTGCGGATCGCGGCGGCGGGGGAAGGTCTTCGTCCAGCAGTGGATAAACCATGGCCCATGATGATGAATCGTATACAGTACCTCGTATCTAGTTTAGTCTCCCTTGCTCCCCCCGCCTCCCGCCTCTGCCCCCCAGCCCCCTCCCCCCTTCCGCCCTGCCCCCCCCGTCCAAACACGTGCCGCTGCTCGCCGCTCACTCCATCCATCACGTGTCCACGCGGCCACGTGCCAGTATTGTAATAGCTGTAACCTTGATGATCACACAGCAGCTCTAACATCGGCTATTGTGACCATTGTCGCTGTTGTCGTGTTAGCTATGAGCGCGCCTGAGCTTCGTGTAGCGTGGCAGGTGGCGCGTCGACGGCAGTGGCCGCTGTGTCGAGGGCCACTCGGCGCCCTCGATCAGAAAATGTTTGGGAGTTAAATTCCTGGTGGAGGCATGGGTTGACTCAGCCCACCATCACCCAGTCTTTCCTTCCGGGGGTCGGTAAAATACATACCATTTTGTGGGAAACATCAAGTGGTGGTCCTTTGGAGAGACTCCATCACCCCCCGCCATATGAATGTGGAATGTCCACCACTTGCTCTGCAGGGCTGTCAGCGCGAGATGAGCACCGTGCGAGTAGGAAGTCACTCTGACTTTACTTCTTCGACTCGCATTCAAACAATGATAACGGAACAGGGGGTGAAGGCAGCGTGGAGATGGAGCGCTGTGCGAGAAGCCTGCTGGACGGTGGCATCGCGTGACGGCGACACAGACTGCTCGGGGAGGTCTTCACCCAGCAGTGGATAGGTGGCGGCTGATGCATCGCCAGGCGAGGGGTCGGCGTCTTACGCAGAGATCTTTGTTCCCTAGGGGCTCTGCGGGGCTCGGGAGGTGGCTAGCCGGGAGGTGGTGGTGGCCCACGCTGCTGCACGTGGTCTGTGTAACCCAGCGTGCTGGAGGGTTGGTGGATCACACACAGACGGGGTGTGACACCCCCTTCACGTGGGTGGGCGTAGAGGAGGAGCCGTAGCCTCGCTCGCCAGGACAAGGCGGTACAGCAAGTGGGATCATCGACATGTGTTTATTTCATCTGTACGGGGATACAGTGTTTCCCCCTCGCTCAAGGCATGCGGTTATCTGCGGGTGCTCCGGTTTCCTCCCCACGTGAATAATAATAATAATAAACACGACTCGCCATGAATTGGCTGAAATCGAATAAACAAAAACTACGTAGCAGCAGGAGCCTCCTGAAAAACGATAGTCCCTTGACTCAGTGGGCGTGTCGTGGATAAATGAGCAAACTTATGAATCGAAGTAAATCAGTGAAGTGGGTTGCTGATGCGTCTCTACGTACTTCCGAGTGGTACCGTGTTGTTCTTGAGTGGGCGTGGAGTGAGTGCTGAGTGATGTTGAGCCAGTGAATCAGAGCTGAGTGTCGTGGCTTCACTGATGCCGGACCTCAACTCCCACTATCCCCTCCCCCCTCTCTGTTCAAGATGTCTACCTTATACGGCTAAACGATGCTCTTGTGTTGCTTCTGGTCAGCATTCGCATGGATGTTAACACGCGAAACGTCCCTTCTCTCTGCCCTCTTTTTATACCACCATCTCTCTGCACCCCCCACCTCTCTCTCTCTGCACTCCCCCCCACCTCTCTCTCTGTACCCCCCTCCCCACCTCCCTCTGCCCTGGCCTCCAGGTGAGGCCCTGGGCTCGGAGCAGGCCAAGAGGCGACGCAAGCAGCGGCGGAACCGCACGACGTTCAACAGCGCGCAGCTCGCGGCGCTGGAGCGCGTGTTCGAGCGCACGCACTACCCGGACGCGTTCGTGCGCGAGGAGCTGGCGCGGCGCGTCAACCTCAGCGAGGCGCGCGTGCAGGTTGGGGGGGGGGGGTAGAGGGAGGGGGGGGTGACGAGAAAGGGGGCAGGGGGGTAGGAAGGAGCATAGGTGATACATCTGCCAGTCATCACGGTCAGTCAAACCATGGCACCTGGGTCCGTCCCGTGACCTGTCAGCAGCGAGCCTTCGATTCTTCACGTGGCCTCAAAGTGCACCTGGCCTGGCACAGGCGCCGTGGTGACATCACTGCCACTTAGGGGCCATCCATAAAGGACGTCACGCACCTAGGGGGGGGGGGGGGGTCAGACATTTGTGACGATGTGTGACGAGGGGAGGGGGTTTGAGAAATGTGACGTCACATCAAAATGTGCAACTTTAAATAAATATAGACAACACGTTCTACTTAATTAAATTGACTTTTTGATAAATGTTTTCTCCTACAACATCAGAGTGCAGCGGCACATTAAATACGCACTACAATGACAATAGTTTATAGCGATTTGAAGCATGTTTTTTTTGGGGGAGGGGCAGAGCTTTGTGACGTAATATTTGAGGGGGGGTCTGACTTTTTGTTACGCCGTGTGACGAGGGGGGGGGGGGGTCAAAAATCGTATAAAATCGCGTGACGTCATTTATGGACGGCCCCTTAGTGGCGAATGGCGGCTGTTGTCTCCATGTGGCGCACGTGTGTGTGTCTCCACGTGTGTGTGTATCTCTGCGTGTGTGTGTCTCCGCGTGTGTGTGTCTCCACGTGTGTGTGTCTCCACGTGTGTGTGTTTCCACGTGTGTGTGTCTCCACGTGTGTGTGTGTCCGCGTGTGTGTGTATCTCCGCGTGTGTGTGTTTCCACGTGTGTGTGTCTCCACGTGTGTGTGTGTGTCTCCACGTGTGTGTGTCTCCGCGTGTGTGTGTTTCCACGTGTGTGTGTCTCCACGTGTGTGTGTGTCCGCGTGTGTGTGTATCTCCACGTGTGTGTGTCTCCACGTGTGTGTGTGTCTCCACGTGTGTGTGTGTCTCCACGTGTGTGTGTGTCTCCACGTGTGTGTGTGTCTCCACGTGTGTGTGTGTCTCCGCGTGTGTGTGTGTCTCCGCGTGTGTGTGTGTCTCCGCGTGTGTGTGTGTCTCCACGTGTGTGTGTGTCTCCACGTGTGTGTGTCTCCACGTGTGTGTGTGTCTCCACGTGTGTGTGTCTCCGCGTGTGTGTGTGTCTCCACGTGTGTGTGTGTCTCCACGTGTGTGTGTCTCCACGTGTGTGTGTGTGTCTCCGCGTGTGTGTGTGTCTCCGCGTGTGTGTGTGTCTCCGTGTGTGTGTGTGTCTCCACGTGTGTGTGTCTCCACGTGTGTGTGTGTCTCCACGTGTGTGTGTCTCCACGTGTGTGTGTGTCTCCACGTGTGTGTGTGTCTCCACGTGTGTGTGTGTCTCCACGTGTGTGTGTGTCTCCACGTGTGTGTGTGTCTCCACGTGTGTGTGTGTCTCCGCGTGTGTGTGTCTCCGCGTGTGTGTGTCTCCACGTGTGTGTGTGTCTCCGCGTGTGTGTGTATCTCCGCGTGTGTGTGTCTCCACGTGTGTGTGTGTCTCCACGTGTGTGTGTGTCTCCACGTGTGTGTGTCTCCACGTGTGTGTGTCTCCACGTGTGTGTGTATCTCCACGTGTGTGTGTATCTCCACGTGTGTGTATCTCCACGTGTGTGTGTCTCCACGTGTGTGTGTGTCTCCACGTGTGTGTGTCTCCACGTGTGTGTGTCTCCACGTGTGTGTGTGTGTCTCCACGTGTGTGTGTGTCTCCACGTGTATGTATCTCCACGTGTGTGTGTGTCTCCACGTGTGTGTGTGTCTCCACGTGTGTGTGTGTCTCCACGTGTGAGTGTGTCTCCACATGTGTGTGTGTGTCCACGTGTGGGTGTGTCTCCACGTGTGTGTGTGTCTCCACGTGTGTGTGTGTCTCCACGTGTGAGTGTGTCTCCACGTGTGTGTGTCTCCACGTGTGTGTGTGTCTCCACGTGTGTGTGTATCTCCACGTGTGTGTGTCTCCACGTGTGTGTGTGTCTCCATGTGTGTGTGTGTCTCCACGTGTGTGTGTCTCCACGTGTGTGTGTCTCCACGTGTGTGTGTCTCCACGTGTGTGTGTATCTCCACGTGTGTGTGTCTCCACGTGTGTGTGTGTCTCCACGTGTGTGTGTGTCTCCACGTGTGTGTGTCTCCACGTGTGTGTGTCTCCACGTGTGTGTGTGTCTCCACGTGTGTGTGTGTCTCCACGTGTGTGTGTCTCCACGTGTGTGTGTCTCCACGTGTGTGTGTGTCTCCACGTGTGTGTGTGTGTCTCCACGTGTGTGTGTGTCTCCACGTGTGTGTGTGTCTTCACGTGTGTGTGTCTCCGCGTGTGTGTGTGTCTCCGCGTGTGTGTGTGTCTCCACGTGTGTGTGTGTCTCCACGTGTGTGTATCTCCACGTGTGTGTGTCTCCACGTGTGTGTGTGTCTCCACGTGTGTGTGTGTGTCCACGTGTGTGTGTGTCTCCGCGTGTGTGTGTGTCTCCGCGTGTGTGTGTGTCTCCACGTGTGTGTGTGTCTCCGCGTGTGTGTGTGTCTCCGCGCGTGTGTGTGTCTCCGCGCGTGTGTGTGTCTCCGCGCGTGTGTGTGTCTCCGCGTGTGTGTGTGTCTCCGCGTGTGTGTGTGTCTCCGCGTGTGTGTGTGTGTCCGCGTGTGTGTGTGTCTCCGCGTGTGTGTGTGTCTCCGCGTGTGTGTGTGTCTCCGCGTGTGTGTGTGTCTCCGCGTGTGTGTGTGTCTCCGCGTGTGTGTGTCTCCACGTGTGTGTGTGTCTCCACGTGTGTGTGTCTCCACGTGTGTGTGTGTCTCCGCGTGTGTGTGTCTCCGTGTGTGTGTGTCTCCGCGTGTGTGTGTCTCCGCGTGTGTGTGTCTCCGCGTGTGTGTGTCTCCGCGTGTGTGTGTGTCTCCGCGTGTGTGTGTTTCCACGTGTGTGTGTGTCTCCACGTGTGTGTGTGTCTCCACGTGTGTGTGTCTCCACGTGTGTGTGTGTCTCCGCGTGTGTGTGTGTCTCCGCGTGTGTGTGTGTCTCCGTGTGTGTGTGTGTCTCCACGTGTGTGTGTCTCCACGTGTGTGTGTGTCTCCACGTGTGTGTGTCTCCACGTGTGTGTGTCTCCACGTGTGTGTCTCCACGTGTGTGTGTGTCTCCACGTGTGTGTGTCTCCACGTGTGTGTGTCTCCACGTGTGTGTGTGTCTCCACGTGTGTGTGTGTCTCCACGTGTGTGTGTGTCTCCGCGTGTGTGTCTCCGCGTGTGTGTGTCTCCGCGTGTGTGTGTGTCTCCGCGTGTGTGTGTATCTCCGCGTGTGTGTGTATCTCCGCGTGTGTGTGTCTCCACGTGTGTGTGTGTCTCCACGTGTGTGTGTGTCTCCACGTGTGTGTGTGTCTCCACGTGTGTGTGTCTCCACGTGTGTGTGTATCTCCACGTGTGTGTGTCTCCACGTGTGTGTGTCTCCACGTGTGTGTGTCTCCACGTGTGTGTGTCTCCACGTGTGTGTGTGTCTCCACGTGTGTGTGTGTCTCCACGTGTATGTATCTCCACGTGTGTGTGTGTCTCCACGTGTGTGTGTGTCTCCACGTGTGAGTGTGTCTCCACGTGTGTGTGTGTCTCCACGTGTGTGTGTGTCTCCACGTGTGTGTGTGTCTCCACGTGTGTGTGTGTCTCCACGTGTGAGTGTGTCTCCACGTGTGTGTGTCTCCACGTGTGTGTGTGTCTCCACGTGTGTGTGTATCTCCACGTGTGTGTGTCTCCACGTGTGTGTGTGTCTCCACGTGTGTGTGTGTCTCCACGTGTGTGTGTCTCCACGTGTGTGTGTCTCCACGTGTGTGTGTATCTCCACGTGTGTGTGTCTCCACGTGTGTGTGTATCTCCACGTGTGTGTGTGTCTCCACGTGTGTGTGTGTCTCCACGTGTGTGTGTCTCCACGTGTGTGTGTCTCCACGTGTGTGTGTGTCTCCACGTGTGTGTGTGTGTCTCCACGTGTGTGTGTGTCTCCACGTGTGTTTGTCTCCACGTGTGTGTGTGTCTCCACGTGTGTGTGTGTGTCCACGTGTGTGTGTGTCTCCACGTGTGTATGTGTCTCCACGTGTGTGTGTCTCCGCGTGTGTGTGTGTCTCCGCGTGTGTGTGTGTCTCCACGTGTGTGTGTGTCTCCACGTGTGTGTGTCTCCACGTGTGTGTGTGTCTCCACGTGTGTGTGTGTCTCCACGTGTGTGTGTGTCTCCGCGTGTGTGTCTCCGCGTGTGTGTGTCTCCGCGTGTGTGTGTGTCTCCGCGTGTGTGTGTATCTCCGCGTGTGTGTGTCTCCACGTGTGTGTGTGTCTCCACGTGTGTGTGTGTCTCCACGTGTGTGTGTGTCTCCACGTGTGTGTGTCTCCACGTGTGTGTGTATCTCCACGTGTGTGTATCTCCACGTGTGTGTGTCTCCACGTGTGTGTGTCTCCACGTGTGTGTGTCTCCACGTGTGTGTGTCTCCACGTGTGTGTGTGTGTCTCCACGTGTGTGTGTGTCTCCACGTGTGTGTGTCTCCACGTGTGTGTGTGTCTCCACGTGTGTGTGTGTCTCCACGTGTATGTATCTCCACGTGTGTGTGTCTCCACGTGTGTGTCCCGTGTGTGTTCTCCACGTGTGAGTGTGTCTCCACGTGTGTGTGTGTCTCCACGTGTGTGTGTGTCTCCACGTGTGTGTGTGTCTCCACGTGTGTGTGTGTCTCCACGTGTGTGTGTGTCTCCACGTGTGTGTGTCTCCACGTGTGTGTGTGTCTCCACGTGTGTGTGTATCTCCACGTGTGTGTGTCTCCACGTGTGTGTGTGTCTCCACGTGTGTGTGTGTCTCCACGTGTGTGTGTCTCCACGTGTGTGTGTCTCCACGTGTGTGTGTATCTCCACGTGTGTGTGTCTCCACGTGTGTGTGTATCTCCACGTGTGTGTGTGTCTCCACGTGTGTGTGTGTCTCCACGTGTGTGTGTCTCCACGTGTGTGTGTCTCCACGTGTGTGTGTCTCCACGTGTGTGTGTGTGTCTCCACGTGTGTGTGTGTCTCCACGTGTGTTTGTCTCCACGTGTGTGTGTGTCTCCACGTGTGTGTGTGTGTCCACGTGTGTGTGTGTCTCCACGTGTGTGTGTGTCTCCACGTGTGTGTGTCTCCGCGTGTGTGTGTGTCTCCGCGTGTGTGTGTGTCTCCACGTGTGTGTGTGTCTCCACGTGTGTGTGTCTCCACGTGTGTGTGTCTCCACGTGTGTGTGTGTCTCCACGTGTGTGTGTGTGTCCACGTGTGTGTGTGTCTCCGCGTGTGTGTGTGTCTCCGCGCGTGTGTGTGTCTCCACGCGTGTGTGTGTCTCCACGCGTGTGTGTGTCTCCGCGCGTGTGTGTCTCCGCGCGTGTGTGTGTCTCCGCGCGTGTGTGTGTCTCCGCGTGTGTGTGTGTCTCCGCGTGTGTGTGTGTGTCCGCGTGTGTGTGTGTGTCCGCGTGTGTGTGTGTCTCCGCGTGTGTGTGTGTCTCCGCGTGTGTGTGTGTCTCCGCGTGTGTGTGTGTCTCCGCGTGTGTGTGTGTCTCCGCGTGTGTGTGTGTCTCCGCGTGTGTGTGTGTCTCCGCGTGTGGTGTCTCCGCGTGTGTGTGTCTCCGCGTCTCCGCGTGTGTGTGTCTCCACGTGTGTGTGTGTCTCCGCGTGTGTGTGTCTCCGCGTGTGTGTGTCTCCGCGTGTGTGTGTCTCCGCGTGTGTGTGTCTCCGCGCGTGTGTGTGTCTCCGCGCGTGTGTGTGTCTCCGCGCGTGTGTGTGTCTCCACGCGTGTGTGTGTCTCCACGCGTGTGTGTGTCTCCACGCGTGTGTGTGTCTCCACGCGTGTGTGTGTCTCCACGCGTGTGTGTGTCTCCACGCGTGTGTGTGTCTCCACGCGTGTGTGTGTCTCCACGCGTGTGTGTGTCTCCACGCGTGTGTGTGTCTCCACGCGTGTGTGTGTCTCCACGTGTGTGTGTGTGTCTCCACGTGTGTGTGTGTGTCTCCACGTGTGTGTGTCTCCACGTGTGTGTGTGTCTCCACGTGTGTGTGTATCTCCCCGTGTGTGTGTCTCCGCGTGTGTGTGTGTCTCCGCGTGTGTGTGTGTCTCCGCGTGTGTGTGTGTCTCCACGTGTGTGTGTGTCTCCACGTGTGTGTGTGTCTCCACGCGTGTGTGTGTCTCCACGCGTGTGTGTGTCTCCACGCGTGTGTGTGTCTCCACGCGTGTGTGTGTCTCCACGCGTGTGTGTGTCTCCACGCGTGTGTGTGTCTCCACGCGTGTGTGTGTCTCCACGCGTGTGTGTGTCTCCACGTGTGTGTGTGTCTCCACGTGTGTGTGTGTCTCTACGTGGCTCAGGTGTGTGTGTGTGTGTATTCCCCAGGTGTGGTTCCAGAACCGCCGCGCCAAGTTCCGGCGGAACGAGCGCGCGCTGCTGGCCACGCGCAGCGCAGGCCGCGTGTTTGCCGCGAGCGGCGAGGCCGCCGTCGAGCAGCCGATGGCCGCCCGGCCTGCGCCCCTCGCGGCGCCCGACTTCCTCTCCTGGCCTCCCGCCTCGGCCGCATCCTACGGGTATCGCGGGGGGGAGGGGGAGTGGGGTGGGGGGTGAGAGATCCCATTCTTACCCTATCCCCACCACCTCCATTGCTCACTCACCAACTCACTCATTCCCTACATTCATCCCTCCCCCATTCATCTACCACCTCCCTCACTGACCCACTCACTCCCCAACTCCCTCCCTACATCCATCTCCACTGCAACCCTATATCCATCCTTCCCTTCTCTCCATCCATCGCTCCCTCCACCCTATTACTGTACGCCTCCCTTCCCTGCATACCTCATTCCCATGTCCCTGCGTGTCCCCGCGTGTCCCCGTGTCCCCGCGCGGTCGTCTCACCGCGTGTCTCCGCGTCTCAGGGCCATGTCCGCGTACAGCTCTGGCGGCGCGGTCAGCGGCCCGGGCCCTGGGGTGCACATGGCGAGCAGCATCGCGAGCCTGCGCCTCAAGGCCAAGGAGTACAGCCTGCAGCGCAACCAGGTGTCCACCGTCAACTGACAGCGCGCCGGGCGGACGACCGGGCTGCTGGGGAAACTGGGGGACAGACAGATGGACAACCGGGAGGGCACATGGACAATTGAGAAGACAGACACAGACAGAGACAGGCAGCCAAACAAGCAGGTGGACAATTACTTTGACAGCCACACCAACCAGGCAACCAAGAACATTACGGATGGACAGGTGGACAACTGGGTGATCACGTGTCCAATCAAGTGTCAGAGACACTGGGTGACCACGTGTTCAATCAAGTGTCAGAGACACTGGGTGACCACGTGTCCAATCAAGTGTCAGAGACACTGGGTGACCACGTGTCCAATCAAGTATCAGAGACACTGGGTGACCACGTGTCCAATCAAGTGTCAGAGACACTGGGTGACCACGTGTCCAATCAAGTGTCAGAGACACTGGGTGACCACGTGTCCAATCAAGTGTCAGAGACACTGGGTGACCACGTGTCCAATCAATTGTCAGAGACACTGGGTGACCACGTGTCCAATCAAGTGTCAGAGACACTGGGTGACCACGTGTCCAATCAAGTGTCAGAGACACTGGGTGACCACGTGTCCAATCAAGTGTCAGAGACACTGGGTGACCAGGGGACAACCAGGGAGACAGGTGGACAACTGGGGAGCTAAACGAGCAGGTGTCTACCATCAGCTGACGACAACACCAGACAAGCAAGCAACCGGCAACTAGGAAACCGGGCAACCGAGCTACCAGGGGTCAACTCGGAGGACAACCGGACAGACAGGCAGCCAAGCAACCAGGCAACCAGGCAACAGGTGCCCACTAAGCTACCAAGCAACCAGGAAACTCCCCATGCAGTCAGCCATCCAGCCAGCCAACCTCCTATCCCACCAGTCATGCATCCACCCATGGGGTGGAGTGGACGGCCAGAGGAGATTCGTTAGAGAATTAAGGAGTCTCTGTGTGAGTCTGCGGGTCTCCATGTGAGTCCATGTGTCTCTGTGTGAGTCTGTGACTGGGGGAAAGAGTGTCCCATCCCTCACATTATCGATTGTCGTTGCCCAACCACGCACACTTTAGTAATCCGGCCAAGGAATGGAATGCGTTCGAGGGGACGTTCACCGAGGAAACGGAGCGACGAAATCAGTCCGTGGTGAGGTGCTCAATGGATTGTTGCATCGTGAGGATGGTGAGAGGCGGTGATGGCTTGAGCAGGCCTTCATCCGGCAGAGGACACAACATGGCCGATGATGACAACGACATAGAAGCCCTCATGGCAAACCCAACGCACAACCTGACGGGAATGCGATCCCTTCCGTCCGGTGCCACACCAAGTCGAGAGGAGATGAGTTGAGTGCGCTGATGGGGGCGCCTCTGTCTCGCCTGCAGAGGGAAGGAGCCGCCCACCCCCCTCCCGGACACGCAGAGGGACCCCGAGAAATCTCTGCGCCCCCCCCCCCCCCCCCAAGAGTCCCTAAGACGCCCCCTCTCTGAGGTTTCAACAAAGTCCAGGCGAGCTCCACCGAGAAGAGGACCATGTACAGATGTTTACTCCGTACTATTGATTTAACTCTTGATGCTGTTGTTTATTGTTGTTTATGATGAATATTTTTGTATGACTTGACCTTTAATAAGAAACTCAAAGCTGACCCTCACTTGTGATGATGATAGTGAAGATGATCATGGTACTTGTGATGATGATAGTGAAGATGATCATGGTACTTGTGATGATGATAGTGAAGATGATCATGGTACTTGTGATGATGATAGTGAAGATGATCATGGTACTTGTGATGATGATAGTGAAGATGATCATGGTGCTTGTGATGATGATAGTGAAGATGATGATGGTACTTGTGATGATGACAGTGAAGATGACCATGGTGCTTGTGATGATGATAGTGAAGATGATCATGGTACTTGTGATGATGATAGTGAAGATGATCATGGTGCTTGTGATGATGATAGTGAAGATGATAATGGTGCTTGTGATGATGACCCTGATGATACCTGTCATGGTGTGTGTAATGATGATATCGGTGATAATGATGATGTATGTGATGTCATTGTTAATTATGCTAATGTATGTGATAATGCGGTAGTAATGATGATGATGATGTCTTATAATAATGGTGACGCATGTGATGATGATGATAACTGTGATGATGCTGCTGATGTATCTGATGAGGATGTATGCTGATGATGTTCGTGACGATATCTGTGAAGGTGATGTATGTGATGTATGTGATGTTTCATAATGATGATGGCAATAAGCGGGGTGATGACGGTGCCCGTGATGATGATGATCTCGATGGGTTACAGCCCGTTCTCTCCGTCCGCGGTGTAACGGCGCTGTACACGTGAGGTGAAGCCAATAAAGTCCCTACATTACGCCTTACGGACCGCTTTCCCGGATCTTCCCGAATTTCCCTGTTCCTTCCCTGCCCTTCCCAACCCTTCGTTACCCTTCATGGCTCTTCACGGTCCTTCCTGAGTCTTCACAGTTCTTCCCTTCATGGATATCCCCGCCTCTTCCCCGAGCCACGCTCTCTCTGCAAATGACTCATCAACCTCCGGTAGGGTCAACCTACCAGGGAAACGACTGGAAATGCGATTGGCTGCGATTCCACATTCATATGGCGGGGGCCAGGACATCTAAAGGATGACCCAATGTTGACATTTGTGCGAAACAGGGCTGCTCATTTTCCCGCAATGAATGCTGATGCTACTGCTGATGCCTGTGATTATTATCATTTCGCTGCTGCTGCTGCTGCTGCTGCTTATGATGATGCTTGTGATGTATGTGATTATGATAACGCTGCTGCTGCGTATGATATCGCCGACTGCTGCGTGTGTCATTGATGATGATGATGATCTCGTTGCTAAGTGACCCCCGTACCGCGACTGACCGCATTAACGCTCGCACACGTGATAACTGCGACCACCTGCGATAGCAGTACAGCAGGTAGGTTGTTGCTGCAGAGGACACCAGACCGCACACGATACGAGTGAGAAGCGTGTAATGTGGGGGGGCGGGATTCCGTGTCCTGTCGGCCGGCTCGAGAGAGACCTCGGAGGTGAATGCGTCCCGGTTCGAGCCCCGTTGCTGTTCACTCGGCGGCCGCCAGAGGGCGCCACTGCCCCGGGTGACCACGCCGGGAGGAGCGAACCACGTCAAGAACTCCGTTTCGTGTCCTCCACATCACCAATCATCATCGGCGATGGTCTATCCACTGCTGGGTGAAGGCCACCCCAAGCCGTCGACACCTCTCGCAGTCTCGCGATGTTGCCACGCGTCTCGCTGCTGCCCGCGAGCTGATTCCATGGCTCCGTCTCCGCCGTGAGCGCCCCCTCGAGCGTGACCTCCGTGTCTCTCCGCTTTGGCTGCCACTCTGTCGTTAGCGGCCACCGTCCCCGCTGAGCCGTCACGTGTCCGGCCCAAAGCCACTCACTTCTCTAAACAGCCAACGCGGTGATCTTTATAATTGGGTCAGGTCACGTTAAGTAAAATGTGAGTCGTGCACCCTCCTCCACCCGACGCAGACAACGAAGTTGAAGAACTGTTACTTCGCTCCTCTTACTCTTTGGTTCTTTCGGTAAAGTCACGTGATCCCTGCAGTCACGAAAACTTCAAATCGAGATTCGCTCCTCTCGTCTCGTTAGAGGCGTGGCCAGCCATGGGGGCGTGGCCTGGCTGGGCGCGACTTCCTGATTCGCTGCCGAGGAGGGAGTGAGGGGGCGTGTCCATGACGGACGTCGTGGATGGGCGGGGTCAGGGCGAGGAGGGCGGGGTCAGGGCGAGGAGGGCGGGGTCAGGGCGAGTCCGGTAAACGCCTCGTCTGGCGAGCCTGCGTTGGCAATGATGTGCAAGCACAAACAACTCAACAACCACAAACAACAACTCAACACAAACGACAACACAACATACTCTCAGTTCTTTCGGTAAAGTCACGTAGGTAAAAAAATGAAATTCAAATAAATAAAAATAAAATATTAATTTTAATTTTATTTTTTTACCTACGTGACTTTACCGAAAGAACTGAGAGTATGAATCCTTGCAGTCACGAAAGCTTCAAATCGAGAAAAGGCAACACAACAGCCACATGCCGCTGAGGGGCGTGGCCAACTGTCAAAGGGGTGTGGTCTACTTTAGGGGGCGTGGCCAGTGCGTGGTGAAAGGACTGCAAGCAACGGCCGCGGACAGTTGCAGGGGGTGGGGTGTGGCCAACCGGAAAGGGGGCGTGGCCAGCTATGGTGGGGGCGTGGCCAGACGCGAAGGGGGCGTGGTCTCGCTCCCGTCGTGCTGCTCGCGCAAATGGCGCCGTTTGAACGGGGCCCGATTCCGTCTCCCGCGCAGCTGCCTCAGCGCAGCCGCCACTCGCCGTAAACAAAACTTCTCGCCTCTCACTCAACTCCGAGCCGGAATCGCTCTGCGCCTCTCGTCATCTATAAAAAGAAACATTCATCACCGTCTCTGGAGTTTGATGGGAGGGAGGAAGACGGAGGTGCAGGATACGCGGAGCCATGGACTCGGTTGTGGGAGACGACCCCAGCCTGCCCGGGGACCTGAGGTGCGGCTCCGCGTGGCTCTGTGTCGTGGATGGGTCTCTGTTGTCTTATGTCTTTGTGTACTTTCACGTGGCTCTACAAGGGCTCCGTGTGGCTTCGTGAGCCCCCTTGTTGCGACTCCACGCGGCCCCACGTCGTGCCGTGCGGCTCCGTGTGTTGCCCATCGGTGTGTAATTGTGTGAACCCCAGTCGGTTCGTGCTCCGTGTAACACGTGCACGCTTGGGCGACCAGTGTTATGATTCGTAATTGAGTGTTGGGTCCTATCGCGAAAATAAATGCGTGTCGTAAACCCTCCTCCACCCGACACAAGTTGTCACGTGACGTACACACGCCCCAATGTTGATGTTGCAGAGCGATCCACACACATTTGACAATTGTGCAGGGACGGGCTGCTGGGAGCCTTGGGCCTTGCGTATACTTTGTAAGTTGGCTGTGTCGGGTGGAGGAGGGTTTACGACACATTTTATTGACCCAAAAATAAAAAGACAGTAACGTGTCCGGAGGTTGCATCTTCACTTGATGCACAACACTGCATGTCGGGGCATGCACCAGTCAATGTCTCCTTGCTAATGTGTGCCTTGCGAATTGCATCGGTTCAGATGAACCGCGTACGGTGGTGTTTCGACCAGGGACGTTCTCGCTGCCGTGTGTGCATGTCGAGAGCCCCTCCGATTAGCGCGGTTGGCTCCGTACGATGCGATAGAAGTTCAATAATCTGTTGTACCTACACAAGGAGCAGCAGGGCTGCAGAGCCTACGGCCCGCGGGCCACAAGCAACAACACACGACCACACTTATCACGACCCACCAACACACGAGGCCTAACTCTTTGACACCGCCTGAGGATAATGTGTATTCATCCCTGAAAACATTTTAGCTGTGTGTCTTTAATAAAGGGCTGCGACCCGGCATCAGCCACATTTAAATTGTACAGTATATAAATTGTCCAATATTTAGGTTGCCTTTCGGCATTACCCTCCGCTGTTGCTAATTAACCAGATGACTTAACAAATGTGCCCACGTGACACCTTGATTTGATTGGCTCTATCGCTGGGTGGAGGGTTATGTTTAACGAATTGGGATTATTCCAACACGATCTCATGCAAAAGAAACCAATTAAGAATTTTCAACAACGTGTTGGAGGAAAGCAGGCGCAAGCATTGCATGAGTGCAGTTGGAGGGAGCCGCAATTGTTTTTGCTTTGCTATTTTAAATCGCTAAAGTGTGGGTGAATGTGTGGTTGTTGCCTGCCGGAGTAAGGGAGGACAGGTGGTGCAACTGCCTGGGGTCTCCCGTGACCTTGTGCCAGCGAGCGAGCTTTCCACACTAAGCACCATGTCCTGAAAGTGCACCTAGCCTGGCACAAGCGCTGTGGTGACGTCACCGCTCCTTCGCGGTTAATGGCGGTTGCTGTTGTTAGTGTTGCCCGCCAAAGGAATTTCAAAGTTCTCTTCGGCCCCCAGAAAAAGGGGTCTGTTGAGGATGGGGTCGTGAGCAGGTGCGCCACGTGCAGCAGTGTTGGCAGGCCTGGAGCAGACGGAGCTGCACAAAACGAGACGGAGAATAATTGTCGAATTCCATCCCTTGGCGGCCCACTCCTAGCAACGTGTTCTGCTCACACCCTCTTACGCTTGCAAACAGTTTGAACGATGTTATTAACATGGAAACCACGTTTCCACGGATGATGTCATTAACATACGGTTAATGGCATCATTCAAACTGTGAGGAAAAGGCTTTGGGGGGGGGGGGGGGTGTAGGACTCGTCATGGCTAGAAGGGACGATGGCGGACGGGCAAGAATAATAATGGAGCGGCAGCCAAGAAATGAAACGCGTCCGAGAGGACGTGGACTAGGGAAGATGGAGCGATGGAATTGGCTCCTGTGCAGGTGCTGGGTGGATTATTACATTGCAGGATCATTAAACGGGGTGGTAGCTTAGGGACACTGTCATCCAGCAGTGGATTATTCATGGATGATGATGAAAATATTAATTTGCCTTGAGGACAGGAATGCCCAGCAGTGTGAATCCCCCCCCCCCCCCCCCCCATCAGTGCTGTGTTTCCACTCGGCTCAATTTCGGAACAGTGTCTAAATTCTGTGGGCGGATTTTGGGGCCCACGTCAGAACTTGGGCTGAGCGGAAATACGTCAACAAATGTGTCAAGTTCAGTCAGTTGGAGAGAGAGGGAACTTTTCCATTTATGTTTAATTAAACATTGTCGGCAACGCAATCCTGGACCTTTTATTCACAGGTATTTCCTGGAAAGTCTTATTAGGAAGTGTTTCTGGGCCAGCCCTTCCCACCTCACGCCATGGCTCGGGTTACTCGGCAAATTATGAAGACACCGCTTTTTTTATAAGCAACTTGATTTGTTCTTCAACCTGAGTTGTGTGAAGAAATCAACTCAACTCATGCCAACTTGAGTCGTGTTGAGTCGACTCGAGTTGCCTCTCCCATGGAAGCAAGGCATCACAAGACAGGGGATCTAGGAAGACCTGGGATCCACGAGAGCTCCACGCAAGCGCAGACTTGGCAGGGGCCAGGGGAACTCGGGGGTCTCGGTGAAGACACGGGAACTGTGAGGCCCAGGGGATCTATGAAGATGGGGGGGGGGGGGGGGGACGTGAGGCAGGGGAAAGGACGGGGAATTCTGGAGGAGGCCAGGTCTCTCATTTGCAAGAGTGACCTGAGACAATGAAATGACAGCAGAAATAACAGGAATTAACTATAACAACGAAACAAATACAAATCGGGGCAAAAAGCACTGCACAAACATGAATCAACATAACCCATGAAGTTGGGTGAAAAATGTAAGCAACAGCTCCAAAGTGGATTTCGGGTGATTACAGCACTTAGAATGTCAACAGACTGGGACATGTTTCAAATACACAGAGCGATGGAGGCAGTGTACCACCAAAGCAGGAGGACGGGAGAATGGTGAGGTCACGAGACCCCGTAATACAGGTGGACCCACAGAGGCAGGGGACCCACAGAGGCAGGGGACCCACAGAGGCAGGGGACCCACAGAGGCAGGGGACCCACAGAGGCAGGGGACCCACAGAGGCAGGGGACCCACAGAGGCAGGGGACCCACAGAGGCAGGGGACCCACAGAGGCAGGGGACCCACAGAGGCAGGGGACCCACAGAGGCAGGGGACCCACAGAGGCAGGGGACCCACAGAGGCAGGGGACCCACAGAGGCAGGGGACCCACAGAGGCAGGGGACCCACAGAGGCAGGGGACCCACAGAGGCAGGGGACCTGGTGCCAGTTGGGGGTAAGGACTCGGGGGGATAGGCAGCTGTGTGGTGGATCGGCTCTGACTGACACGGCTAGCGGCGTGGTGTCGTGGTGAGACGTTGGATCCACGGTGACGTCACGATGCGCTGAGCGAGCGAGAGGCGATGTGCTCAGTGTTGTGTTCTGCCAGGAATGTGCGCGCGTGCGTGTGTGTGTGCATTTGTTTGCGCGGTGTGTGCGCACACACCGCCTAACGGGACGCGAGCCGCCACTCCTGGGTCCCCTTCCCAGGCACTCTTGTAGCTGGAGAAGACCTCCTCTATGTCCGCTCAGCCTGAAACTGGTAACTTGCGATGGTTGCGATGTGGCACAGACAGGTGGTGGTGTGTTGTGGCTGAAGTTATTCGCACACAAGTGGTGTGTTGCGGCTCGAGAAGTGGGTGTTGTGGTTTGAGTGCAATACACACAGTTGGTGGTGTGTTGTGGCAGTGTTATTCACGCTCAGGTGGTGTGTTGGGATTAACGGTGAGACAAGTGGTGTGTGTTCATCTGAGTTAGACATAGATTGTGTGTTGCGGTTGGATTTGAAACCGTGCCGTGCTGAGTTCTCTGCCATTACTGTGAACACACTACGTTAAAATGTGTATTTACATCGCATCTAAATGTGACCGTGTTCATGATTATTTTGTCGCCTGGACTTGAACAGTGGTCATGAGTCTGGAGCTCTATGTGAGTCTCTGGGTTGCTGTTTGAATCTGTGGTTCCTAATGCGATTTATGAGTTTTATAGAATGTGAGTCTGTGGCTTTCATGTGCATTTTCTGTTTCCCAATGTTAGTTTGTTGGCCTCTATTTGAAACTATGGATCTCTTTGTGAGTCTTTGGATCTCTCAGGGAGTTTATGGTTCTGTGTGGGAATCTATGGGTTTCTATACAAGTCTACACTGCGCAATGTAATACAGTGTGTATTTACTTCGTATCTAAATATGACTGCATCAGCAGTCAGTCACAGGCAGAGGAGAGGAGCAAGTTCAGGAGCTTGGATGTGAATAGGGGCAGAGGGATTCTGTGGGTCTCTCTGTCAGTGTGAGTTTAAGGATCTCTACGTAAGACTCTGCGAGTCTATCGTTGTCTGCGTCAGTTTACGGGCCTACGCGAGTTTTATTTGTGTTGTCTAAGGGTCTCCATGTGCGTAGCAATCACCGTGTGAGTCTACGGGTCTATGTGAGTCTACGGGTCTATATGAGTCTACGGGTCTATGTGAGTCTACGGGTCTATGTGAGTCTACGGGTCTATGTGAGTCTATGGGTCTATGTGAGTATATGGGTCTATGTGAGTATATGGGTCTATGTGAGTACATGGGTCTATGTGAGTCTACGGGTCTATGTGAGTCTATGGGTCTCTTTATGAGGATATGGACCTGAACAGGCGCAAGAGGCCGGCGTCACAGCCCGGGGCACGACGCCACTGACGTCAGGCGTGGCCCCGGTGCTGCCAGCTGTGTTTTCCGAGCAGTGCTGATAATCCGCGTGTGCGGTCGCGGTGTCCCTGGTCTCTCACCGTGCCACGTGGGTACCGGCCCGTGTGTGTGTGCATGTGTCTCCGGTGAAATATGTCCCGTCGGTGGAGATGCGTGGTGGGGGTGCTATTGGCGCATATTATTATTATTGTCGGTGAAATATAACTCGTGATGTCAGCACGGTTATCTAAGGTAAACGTGATCAAATAAGATGAATTTACAGGCCCAGTTTGGGCGACCCCTCTGGTCCGCCTCTGGTCCATGGTGATTTTGGGAGACTTATTTGAGGATACCATGAATTTAGGAATGGAGTTCAGATTAACTTTACAATAAAACTGTACAATGTAGCTGTCATTGGTCATATATCCCAATGCTGAAATGAACCTGCAGATTACTCGGTTAGGATCACACTGCAGAAGCATTTCCCCATACTGCAAAACACTTGTATCAGGAACCTCCTGAACAGAGAGTCTTAAGACCCAGTGAGGCTTTCCTGGATAAAAGAGTGGAATAATAGAAATAATCATTTGCCAACAATTTTAGGTCACTGTTATTGGGTAAATTATATGGATAATGTAATGAATGTAGCAAATCCAGGAGACCACTTCTGGGTTACTTATCCACGGATAATTGTGGACAATAGGGCTATTTTGTCTCCACATCGAGGTGGTCCCTCTCATAGGCGGATAATAGGAAGAGGCTATTGGTTTTTCATAGGATATGTTGCATATTGATTGGGGATTTGGGTATTAGAAGTGACGGGTAATAGGGCCACGGATAGGAGGGGTTTCACTGCAAAGACTTGTGTGCATCACGGCTTGCGTGTGTAATGACCTGGTTGTATAACGACTCGGATGTGTACAACTTGCAAGTCATTTGCATATGAATAGCGTGCATCTTATGTAATCGATGAGGACAAGTACAATTAGACACTTGTACATTGAATGCAAGAATAGATTTTAATCGATGAATCTGCGTTGTTGCATTTCTACACTGGTGAAATCACGACAGTGAACTCGCTCAACCATTCATTGAGATTATTCAGTAGCGACCTCAGTAGTGAACTCGTGCGGTAGTGACCACTCCCATTAGTGAACTCCAACAGTAGTGAACCTGGTAGTGATCAAACACAGTTGTGAACTCATTCCTTTGTTAACTCATTCAGTGTTCAACTTACCCCAGTCGTGACCTTGGTATTGACCTCACAGTAGGTAGAAACCTTTCTGTGGTGATCCCACGCTTTTGTTATATCGTTCATGAGTGAACTTGTCGGTAGTGGTCTCACACGGTAGTGATGTTGCACAAAGGAAACGCCTGTCCTATCCCGCTTTGTGGTTTGGACCTGGGTTGCAGCAGCAGCTGTTGTTGGCTGTGCTGCACACGCACACACGTACGCACGCGCGCTTGTGCCCCGACGCTATATTTAACGCGTTTCTTGCGGAGGAATTCGGGCCGTATCGCCTGTCACCCGAACCGGCCGCCCGCGGGGCCGCGATTGCTGCCGCGATCGCCTGTCCAAGGTTAGCCGTGGAAATAGCGGCATCTCGCAGCCCTCGCCGCCCACTGTTTACGAAAACAAATGCGGGCACAGTCCGTTACAGGCCTCCTCACCCACTCGCCACGGTAATGCCAAGCCACCCCTGTGCGAGGAGTAGGAAGATGACCGATCCTTCTGTGAGAACAGTTGAGGGTATGTTATGATTATTATGATTTCGCTTGTTTACTCAGGAATGCCTCACGGAGTCTGATTTGGGGGCGATGTTGCTGCTGCTGTGCGTGATTCCAGTTGAGTGGTTTACATTTAAGTTTTTAGCATTGGGGAAGTTTGGGCTGATACCAGTTATGTTTTGAGCTATGGGAGGAAACCGGAGAACACGGAGGAAACCCATGCAGAACAGGGGGGTGAGAATACAAACTGCTCACAGTAAGGATCCAGAATTGGGAATTGAACTCAGAAACGTCTTGCTGTGAGGCAGGAGTGTTACCACTGTGCCACCACCCTGCCACCCAATTATTTTGCACTGTTGGTATTATTGGGCAGTGTGTGAAAACGTGTCACTGTATTTTGTGCCCTTCTAAGTCACTGCGTACATCATATCGTGTTCACTGCTTACGGAATCAAGTAGGCACGCCGGGCTTGTTGCCCATAGTAGGAGGTGGGACAGAGGGCAGCCGTTTTCTAAGATCTTCGTATCTCTACGGATCGCTTTGAGTATTGTGTTGAGTTTTCTCCGGGCACTCTTCCATAATTTCATTTTAAAACCACAAGATACAATTACCAGCAATTGGTGATACTTCCCATCGCAGGACCCTTCTGAAAATGAGCCTTGAGACTCAGCCATGGCTTTGTTTGTATAAATAAAGGACTTATTGTTGTTGTTACGCCGCGTCTGTTGAGTTCTGCGCCAGCTCCGGTGCCCCTGGCGCTCTTCGGACGGCCGCTGGGGCCATTAAACATTGATGCCGCCCGGTCGGTGCCTTTGTGTGGCCGTGTGGGGTCGGTGAGTGAGCGAAAGTGTGGGTGAGCAAGCAGATGGGTGGGTGAGCCAGAGGGTGTGCGAGTGGGTGAATGAGCAAGCAAGCGAAAGTGTGAGTGAGAAAACGGGTGGGCGGTAGTGTGGGAGAGCGAATGGGTGAGTTGGTGTATGCCCAAGAGAGTGGATAAGTAGCTGTAAGAGTGAGTGGCAACGTGGGTGAGTGGGTCTATGTATGGGCAATGGAGAGATCGGTTGTGTGGGTCAGTTGGTGGATTTGTGAGTACATGGATGAATAGCATTGTGAGTGATTTAATGGATGATTGAGTGAATCGTGGATGAGTCGGAGAAAGTGGGTAGATGGGTGGGTGAGTTCTCAAGTGAGCGAGTAAATGAGTGGATGAGCGAGTGAGCGACAGTGTAGGTGAGTGAGTAAATAGGTGAATGCAAGTGAGTGATTGGATGGGTGGATTGGTTTACAGTGAGCCAGAGAGTGGTTGGGTGAACAAGAGTGTTAACGGCTGAGCAGAAGGTGTACAGACCAGTGCAAGAGTGAGTGAGTGACCAAGTAGGTGAGCGGGTGGTTGAATTGATATGTCGTAGGTGAGTTATGAGGAGAGCGGGCACAGCACTAAGTGGTCATGAACGCCGGGGGAATTACGTCTGGCAAAAGCTTGCGAATGACCGTGGAGTTCACACTGGGTTGTTGAACTGTTGGCCAAGCAGGCAGTGTACATGCGTGTACGTGCGTGTGTGGCACGTGGCGTCCTCGTGCGAAGCTTCACGGGGTGATGAAGGGTTAATAATAATATAATAACTGCAAATGTGAGACACGGAATGTTGAGGGTCCACGGCAAACAGCAGCGCAGTCCGTGTAGTCTTGTAGCGTCTGGAATCAACACTGCCCACATACATACGACACTGTTTACTCCAAGGGTCCACGGCGAATTTAATAGAAGCTACGATGGATGACTGCTGTAAATGAGAGACCAGGTCAGAGCTTGCGCCAAGATTCATATAACCCCATGGAATCAAATCACGAGATGATAAGCCCAGCCGACTGATCAGACGATGTGTTAAAATATCAAAGATAATCCCATGCGATCAGACTGGAGGTGTTACAAGACCAACCAGCAGACACCAGTTGCTTGTTGACAAACATGATTGTATTGAATTATCATTATTATTTGCTTGGTTACCCAGGAAATGCCTCAGTGATTCTCTCGAAGACCATATTGCCATGTGTAATCCCACTTGAGCAACTTTTAGCGTTGGAATGTTTGGCCAATACCAATGACTTTGGGTGCGTGGTCTATAGGTACTTTTTTTTGTACACTGTCTTACTTTCCAGAGCAGTCTTATAATCCGGAGGATACGGTAACAACGCTATAGCCATCACTTGCATGACCCTCAATACCTCATCCCGCTCGCTGGTAGGGTTGTTATGAAAGCATGGGCTGGGTTTGTGTAGTGATTTGGTGTTGGCAGCGGTGGCTGGGTGTTGTTTTTCCTCGTTGATCGAGCTCGATGTTTTGGTGGGTCTGTGTGTACGTGGCTGGATAAGTCGGGTTAGGTGTCGTGAGCCATCTCTGTGCCATCTCCGAGTCACTTTCTGTCAGTCCCGCGTGTCTGCTACTAATGGCCATTATGGTGGCCGCTAATCGCATTGCTGTGATAATGTATTTGCGCTGTTATCGATCCGGCCGAATGGGAACCAGCATTTGTTGTGTGCCCCGCGGCGTTGAATGTTTTATGGCAGATGAATAATTCACGTGACCGCCTCCACCGCTGGTGCTGGTGTCCATCCGCCATGTGTGACACACGCACGGGATGCAGCGATGTGGATGTTCACTGGCAGCCAATGACTGATCGGTCCTGCTCACGACCCTAACTCTAACCCTACACCTAGCCCCCACCGCCCCACTCCAGTCACCGTGGAGTTTTCTGAGATTACTCCATGCGCCATTGCGTTGCACCGTGGCAGCAATCCCAATCATGATTGTTCTGCTTGTTTACCCAGGGAAAGACTCGTAGTCACATTACTTTTTAGGAGGGTCCTGTCAAGTTATTGCAATAGGGGGCAATGTCGCTACATTTACTCGCAATTGAGTAATTTGTAGATATTTGAGTTGATATCAGTTACATTGGGTATTTCTTTTAGCTGTGGGAGGAAACTGGAGAACCCTGAGGAAATCCATACAGAACAGGTGGAGAACATACAAACTCCGTACAGAAACACGCCCGAGTCTTGAATGGAACTTAGGTGCTCCTTGCCGTGAGGCACGATCGTCACCGCCACTTCGCCCCCCTGCCGCCCAATTGGATTGTAATTGGGAGATAATGAAAAGACAAGTGTCATGGCGCTGTGGGGAGCGGAAAGCGGGATGGAGAGGTGTCGGAGTGCGTGCCGAGCCCCGGTCGGAGCTGCGCTCAGCGAGAGCTAAATCGGTGGAAATACAAGCAGGCGGCGTCCTAATACGGGCGTTTACACACGGGCAGCATTGGGTGGGGGGGGGTCTGGCTTCCTTCACCGCGCATGCACCGCAAGATTACGGGGAAAGGAACTTGCTCGATCGTTCACTCGCTGACTTGCTCGCTCATTCAATTGCCTACTCTCAAAAGGGCTCGCACTCCCCCGTGCTCACTGGCTCACCGACTCATTTGCTCACTCACACACTCACTTAATCACCTACTCACTCACTGGTACTCATTCGCTCACATCTGCTCACGTGTGTTTGTCAAACTTATTTCGCACCGTACGTAGCCAACCGTGCTAATCGGAGGCGCGGACACACCAAGCCACTGGTCACTCTATCATCTACCCATGCACACACTCGCTTACCATGTATTAGTTTAGCACCTATGAAGGCTGGTGGGTGGTCAACACCATGCCAGGTCCTCACTTAAGGATCAGTTAACCTAAGAAATACCCTGGACTGGTTCAGATAATCGTCACTGGTGGCCGTGAACGGAAATCGAACTCAGGTCACCGGGTTCGTAGCGCGCTAACCGCTATGCTGCCGCTGCCCACAGTTCACACACATCACACGCTCGCCGCGCGCTCGAGTCATCGGCCCAAAAGCGCGACATCGCTGGAACGTGACGGCGGAGCAATGGTGCGAGGGTGACGCAGTTGTTCGTGAAGCTCCGTGTGTTCAAACACCATCTCTGAAAAACATCCCAGAATAGAATGGCGTGGCGTGGCGGGTAACGTTTATAATTTGGGAACGCGGTGCTTTAGTGCTGACCATCACCGATGTGGCCGTGGCCCCCGGACGGCCCATGAGTGGCTCCCTGGTCGCCGCACCTGGCCGTGCGTGGTATTTTTTTTTGCCGCGGGTTGAGCGAAGGATTGCTCGGCATCGCCAACGTTTGCCACGAGTGTGCACGCTGCCCAGTCCTGTGGATAGTGAGACTCGCATTGTTCCCCTATGCTGTGAAGCAACAGTTGGGGGTGTGTGTCGTTATCTGTGTAAGTTGTGTGTGTGCTGTTCGTGAGGAGCGGTGGCGCAGTAGTCACGGACAACGCCGATGACGAATATCTTAACTGGTCCTGGGCCTCCATTAGGTCGACTCAGCCTTAAATGACTTCCTGGTGCATGAACATTTGGGAAACAAAGGCAGCTGGGACTTGCTGTCTGCCACCAACCTCCTCGTCCCACATTGGGTTTTTATTTTAAGTTGTCTTCAGCCAATTAATGATTAATGTTTATTATACAAGTGGGAGGAAACCAGAGCACCCGGAGAAAACCCACGCCTTGCGCGAGGGGTCAACGCTCTATCCCCGTACATATGGCGATTAGTTCACTTGCTGTAACCTGGTGAGCCAGGGTGCCGGCCTTCATAGGTGCTCGTTAACAGCACTTGCCACAAAAGTCTGTTAAGACTTTATGGGGGACCGTTGTCTTGTGTGTTAGTGTGTGTGCATGCTATTGTGTCTATGCAAGTGTGTGAGTGTGTTTGTAAGTTTACCGGGTGTGCGTGACTTTATTGACTCGGGGCATGAGTTTGGGATGCGACTTACTTTCCGGAGCGTCTTGTGATCCGGGGAGTACGGTAACAGTGGACGTGTCCATGAAGGCTCTCGATCGCATTTAAAGGTCACTCGGTGATGTTGACTCAAAAGCTGCGGGTGACCGTGCGGTGCCGGGTGCAGAGCTGAGTGCAGTGCTGATCGAGGCCTCTTGTCGTTGTTGTTAGCAGCAGCCTGTCCCGCCTGCATGAGCTGACGGGCGTGGAGCCCGGGGGGCTGCTGGGCATGGAGCTCGGGGTGGAGCCGGGCGGACCGGGAGGTACGGGTGGCACTCCTCCTCCTGCTCATCACCGATGCCTCACTGCGTACTCGCCTATCGCTAACCCACCCGCTTATTCACTCGGTCACCCACCACACACCAACCCACTAATTTGCTCGCTTAACTTCTCGCTCGCAATAATTCACTCCCCCTCTCCTCAATCACTCACATGCCCACTTATTCATTCAGTGACTCAACCATCAACTCGTAAACAAACCCATTGACACACTCGCCCAGTTCATACACAAAGCCACTCTCTCACCCTCTCAATCATCCACCCACAACAAAGACAATGACAAAGATGCCCCATAACATGATAATAGGTTTTTCCCCTTTTTTCTGGCAACAAAACAGGTGTTAAGATGTTAAAACACCAAACTGAAACCTTTTACAATGAATCATGTCTGCATTAACCACAATGCTTGTGGTCAGAATGCAAACAAAAAACGTACTCTAATATATCCATTGTCCTTGAAACGGATTGGTCCACACTAGAGACAGCTTTCTTTTGAGCCTCATCTTAAACGGTGTTGACCACAAGCATTGTGGTTAATGCAGACATGATTCCTTGTAAAAGGTTTCGGTTTGGTGTTTTAACATCTTAACACCTATTTTGTTGCCGGGAAAAAGGGGACAACCTTATTATCATATTTTGGTACTGGCAAAGGAGATCCGACGATGCCCTACAACCTTGACAGACTGTTTGGGAAAATACTGTTAGCGAGAAGCTATTCAGGCCGGGATGGCACACGAGGAGGTGAGTGTCCAGCACCATGCCTTTGCCTCTGCAATACTGATTTTTACACACTGCACCAGGCTCAAGTAATCAAGGGTAGGCCCAGGACAAGTTCAGATATTTGTCACTAATGTTGACCGTGAGCGGGATTCGAACTCGGGTTGCCAGGTTCATAGCGCAGTGCGAGGGCCACTGCTTCTTCACACACACCAACCCACTCAGACACACGAGGCACACGAAGACCCACTCATCAGACAATCATTCACCCACCTGTCCATTTCTTTGTACATTCACCCAGTAAATCACCCTCCGACCACATTATATACACACTCAACCATCCACCCACCTATCCATCCACACATCTTCTGGTCCACACTTAGCCACTCAACCATCCACATATCCACTGACACATTTACTCACCCACTGCTCCACATGCTCACCCCGTTAAACCACTCACCAACTCATCCATCCATATATCCACTTACACACCTGCCAATTCACACACAGACCCACACCCTTGCCATCCCCACCATCCACCGATCCGCACGCACAAGCACCCACTCATAAACCTGTTTAATGATCCACCGGCCCGTTCACATGCTTACCCTCTCAACCATCCGTCCACCCATTCGCCCACACTGATACCCCACCAATCCACACACAAACTCACTCGTCATCCACTCACCCACTCACCATTTATTCACCCATCTACTTACCAACCCACCCATCCACCCACTCATCTACCCAACACTCGCTTACCCACTCACCTTCCCACCTCCTCTACTATTCAGCCGCACACAAACTCATCCACCTGCTGTAAATGTGTATTTGTGTGTTATGGTCATTGTGAATGTGCGAGTGCAGCTCCCCCCCCCCCCGCGGTCCTATGTTTAGACACTGCCAGCTCGTGATGCCCCCCCCCTGTGTCGGAGCCTCTCCCTGTGTGTGCACGTTTCAATGTCACCAGTGTCACACGGTGCCTCCACCGCCCCCCCCTGCCCCCCCAGCTAACTGCAGTGATGATGACCCCCTGTAACATTGCGCTATCAGAATGGTGCAGATAGCAACTGTGCAAATTATTTTATATGTCGCCGCAGTGTTATACACAACGCCCAGCGGTCGCGCGTTCGCTGCTCATTGTACAGGTTTGCAGTTAGAATCCCAGAAGCCGCCCTGGTTAATGGGATCTTTAACGTCCCTCCCCTCACTTCTCCTCAGGGCTGGCGGGAGGGACTCAAATCTCACCCACACGCGCCCGCACCATGAAGGACTACGAACAGGTGGGCGTCCCGCCTTCTTCCCGTCCCTTCCCTCCCCCTCATCCCCCACCACACGCAACATCTCCGACCACCACAAAAACTCCCCGTGACCCACCATCACGATACACACAACAGGTCACTCTTGCGACTCATCGTGGTCTCTTGAGTTCTCACCTGGCTAAGGAAACTAAAATAAATAAACATCTCCCTCTGTTAACTCCGCATCACCCACCGTCACATCGCTGCCTCCGAGCCAGCGCCCTCACCTCCTGTCCCCCGACACGCTCCGTGCTGGTGTGTCTTACCACGTACATAATTGATGCGGCTAAGAGCTCTCCCCGGGCAGCTGCTCCCAGGATGCCGTGCAGCTCAGGTTTCATGGAGTGGCGACCGGGTCACCGCTGCCGCCGCCCGGCCCTCGTTTGCACCGTCTCAGCCGCGCCTGCTCTGGGCTGTGGCCAGGCCGCAGCCATAGGAATGTGGAATTTTCACCGCCGGTTTAGTGCCGGTGCCAGAGATCGGCGCCAGACCGAGCTCGTTTGAGTATGGGGGAAATTATTGAAATTCTTTTGACGGCGCCACCACTGATGGTTGAAATGGCGCGCGCGTACGGGTCTCCGGCGTGCCGTGCCGTTATTCAGCTGCCAAAACGCCAACTGCGCGCTGAGGCCGGCTCCAAGCGTCCCGGCTTCACCGCCGCGCCGTATCGGTACAACGCGAGCCGCAGGGAGAGGTTATGCACCTGCCACTGCCCGGTTGAGTTTCGTCCGTCCCTATTAATAAATGTCCCCCTCCCCAAGTGCACCCCCACCCTGCGGTATTTGCGGATACGGTTTGTCCTTCCGTGCTGGGCGGCGGCTGCGGTGGTGGCAGGCGAAAGGGGTGGGGGCCGTGGTGGTGGCACGAGGAGGTGGTGGCGGTGGTGACAGAGAAACGGGGTAGGGGGTGCGATTGTGGTGGTGGCAGGAGGAGGAAGTGGTGGTGTTGGTAGCCACGATGATGGTGCTGGTAGTTTTGGAAATGAGGATGGTGGCTACGGTGGTGATGGCAGGAGTATGGAGTGGTGGTATTGGTTGCGCTGCTGATGGTGACGGAAATGATAATGATAGCGGCAGTGGTTTCAGTGGCGGTGGTGGTGGCGGGAAGAGGAGGGTGTAGGAGCGGTTGATCACCGTGCCCCTCACGACCGGACACTGCCGGATGAGAAACTTCCGATCCGGAACTTTCACCGTGCCGGCTCAAGCACGCGGCCCCCGCTGCTTCTGTCTTAGATCGGTTTGCGTGACGTCAGCGGGGGAAAGGACGCGAATGGTTTATCGACGATCGAAACCGTTCACTCCCGTCCCGGCGATCTTGCAAATTGAGGGATGTCCTGGATTAATTTTAAGATGCACAGCCCTTTTTCAATCCACTGTTGGATCAATGCCTTCCCACTCCGTGTCGGTTGTACAAATTGCGTGACCATACTTCGCCACTACTCATGTTAGCCTTGGCCAGTAACTGAATTCGGGTCACTGGATGGAAACACATTATAACCCCCGTATATTTGAAAATAGCTCATACTAGTTTCGACTGGAAATGTTTACAGTCCAAGCTTGAATATACCTGTGGGTTATCAAGTTTGTTCCTGCTCATGATAATCATTCTAACGAGCCATTGTTACATATTGGTTGTTTGACTGAGCTTGTAACCCCTGCTTTTATGAGCCACAAAAGAAGGAGGATTGGTCCTTGGGGCATAGGGAGGGTGAGGAGGCATTCTTAGGGCCCATGACGGGTCATGGATGATGTTGGAGAGGTGGTAGTTGGGGCCCACATAAGGGTAAGGGATGATGTTTCGTGAGTTCAGATGAGGTGAGGGGTGGCGTTGGTGCCCAGGCGTTGGTTCCGCCGCCTCTCACCACCGGCGTCTCTCCCCCACCCCCCCCCCCACCGCCTCCTGCATCCGTCGGTCTTTTCCCCGTGCAGCAAATAGCGGAGCTAAAGAAGGAGAACTTCAGCCTGAAGCTGCGCATCTACTTCCTGGAAGAACGCGTGCAGGAAGGCTGCGATGGCGCCACGGAAGATGTCTACCGGACGGTGAGGCTTGTGCTGCCGCTCTGGCAACATCCGGCCGTGCCAGCGCCCGTGGCTGCCTTTCTGTCGTCATTGCCACGACCGGTCGTGCTGTGTTTCCACGGTTTCTTGGCAACATGACCCAAGCCTTTGCCGGTCCAGGCTATGGCCTGGTATGGATCGTTGCTCGTTGCTATAGATTGATGCTTGTTGCTATGGGCGGATGTGTGGTCTTATTCCCTCTTGTTTGTCCCTCTGCCCCCTTCCCCATCGCCTCAAAAGCCAGGAATGAAAATCATGCACATGCATGGATTCTGCACTGCTTTCCAATGTGCGTTGTCTTCGTTGTCGTATGGTTGACTGTATACGCGTGAGCATAGACTGTGTGTGTGTGTCTGTGCCAGGGGGTGTGGTTGGTATACTCCACTCTGAACCCAGTGACCCGAGTTCGAGTTCCGCCCACGAACAACAGTGACGAATATTTGGCACCCCAAGGTCAACTCAGCCTGAAATTAGTACTTAGTACTGGGTGAACGTCAGCACTGGAGAGACGAAGGCGGTTGGATGTGGTGCTTGCCACCCACCCCCTCGTGTCCCGTCACGGCCTTCATAGGTGCTTGCTCACAGCACTTGCCTCAACAGTCTGTTAAAGGCTATACGGGGGATCTTTGTCATTGTCCTTACTACAGAACATCGAGCTCAAGGTGGAGGTGGAGAGCCTCAAGAGAGACCTAAGGGAGAAGCAGAATCTGCTCGTCAAGGCCTCGTATGTCTCGCACACACACACACACACGTACATACACGTGCGTACACAGACACAAACATTATCCGTGTAGCCTACAAAGGCGGTTGGTGTAAGTGTTCTTAGCGAACGTCTATGAAGACTGACATGGCTAACCACGGCACTGTGATTCCCCACACTACAACAGCCGCCATTGGCCACTGCGGTGATGTCACCACAGCGCTTGTGCCACGCTAGGTACACCTTGAGGCCACGTGAAGTGTCGAAGGCTTGCTGGCAGGAGGTCACGGGACAGACCCAGGTGCCATGGGTTAACTGATTGAGATGACTGCCAGTTGCACCATCTGTGCTCCCTACTGTTACAACTTTCTGCGTTTTAGCCACCTGGCACTCTGCTCGTTGTTGTGAGCATCACTACTTTGCCCTCCATTGTTGCAGGAGGGCAACTGGCTTCAACTGCTCAGTAGTGTCCTTTACGAGCCTCCTCCACAGAGGCCAAACTTGACACCGCTGGTATCGGTCATCGGAAGTCCACTCAGCTCTATGTGCTCCTGTGCCGCGTCAGCCCGTCTCCTCTCTAGCCCGTATTAAGAATGACAGATACACACACACACACTCTTGCACACACATTCAGGTGCTCAGGCACGCACATGCACATGCAGGCAAATGTTAAGGGCAGCACTGCCCTGGTTGGGGCAGCGCTCTGCTCCGTAATCCCCACCGCAGTCACGGCTCTTCTGCTACAATACACCGGCACGCGCCACGAGACAGGCGCCGAGCGCCAACCACAACAACACGTGGCAGCAATTAGCTCAGAGGTCATCCGTGTTTTTCCTTAGTGAGCAATTAATATCTTAACATTTATTATTCTTTGTTCGCCCGACAACCTCGAGCGGGAATAACGAACGATTACCTGGAACGCGCCGACAGACCGGCGGACGGTTGCCGGGTGGGCCGTCCGGGCCGGCGGGCCCCCCCGTGACCCATAGCGCCCTGCCGGCATGGCCTCCCGGGTGCCGGCTGCCACGGGGTCGGCTATTAAGCTGCGCCGGGGCGCTCGCGGCTGGGCCGTCGCTCGGGGTGGCTTGGGGGGGGGGGGTTATTGCTGGTGCCGGTGGGAAGAACCCTTTGAGGGCTGCCACTTGGGGACAATACAGAGAGAGTGCAGGCCAGGTACTGCATTACCACTCGGCAGATAAAGAAACCGATTGGCTACATTACGACGACATCCCAAACAGCTGCTGTTTAACAGCCATGTGAATGAGACGACGACTCTGCAAGTACCGATCACTCCGCCGCTCATCCCTACGGTGATTGTATGAATTATGATTTACTTATTCATAAAGCCTGTCTTTGTCAGGTAAAAGTTTTAAATAAATATAACAATGCACCTGATATGATTGTTTACAGTTTTGATTTATGATCAGACATTAACAACTACAAAAATTGGTATTTTTCTGCAAAAAAACACAAATTATTTACGACTTACTATAGATTATATCCCAGTTTGTCCTGTGTTGTCCTATTACGTTAAATGTAGGTTCCATGTCTCGGGTGCAGTGGTAGTGCTGTGAGCTGTCCAGTCGCTTGCTGTCCATGGTTACTACCGCCCCCCCAATCCCCCCTGTGGCTCGGACGCTGATCGCTATCCTTGTGTTGCCCCCTCCCAAACGCCCGACCTAAACCCCGTACAGCAACGCGGTGGAGACGTTGGCTGGGAGCAGAGAGGCAGAGATCTCGCGATTGCATCAGCAGGCGCGTCAGGAGATGCAGCAGCTGCAGGGGCAGCTGCGCAAGCTGCAGGAGGTACGCACCAGCGTTTATGTGACAGCTCTGTCCGCCTGTCAAGTGTCCCTCTGCCTATGACAGGTGGGCCACTGTAACTGTCGTAAAGATGATCAAGTATAAACGAAATTTAAGTTAAACAGTTGCATTGCTTGCTGGGCCTTGCCTTAAAGAAACCCGGCCACATTGAGATGTGATCAAACGTAGATGCTGCCGTGGATTGGGGCCGCCCCGTGGTGAGCGAGTCGTGGCTCTACGTGTTCTGTCGGTACCAGGAGTTGGAGCAGGGCCGGGAGGAGCTGGGCCACATGGCCAGGCTGGCGCAAGCGGAGAGGGAGCGCGGCCTGGAGCTGGAGGCTGAGCTCGGGGAGCTCCGTGCATCGCACCAGCAGCAGCTGCAACAGTTGCAGCTGCAGCAGCAGTCCTCATTGTCACCACCGCCGTACCAGCCGCAGGGACAACAGCAGCAACAGCTCCAGCAGCTAGCACACGGGCGTGAGGCCCATACAGGAAGGAGGTCCGTGGCGGTCGGGCCTAATGACAGGTGTGTGTGTGTACCATGGTACCCTGTCACAGAGCATTACTCATAGAGAACACCTGTCCATAATACATTCTCATATAGCACTTATCATAGCATGCCTGAACACAGGATGCCTAAACGTTAATACGGGCCTGGGTTGTATTGGACCAAAACATCCCACTGCTCAGAAATTGCCTGCAAATCACTCAATTGGGATTACACCCACCGCAGCAAAATTGCCCCCGACTGCAAAAACTTGCCAGGACCCTCTTGAAAAAGGATCTTGAGACTCAGCTGAGGCCTTCCTGGGTACACAAGTGGAACCATTATGTATGTATGTTGAACTTCGTACGAGTTGAAGTAGTTGGCCACGTCTGGCCCTCGATCCATCGGTTCCCAGCCCCTGGTTTTTAGAACAGTGTCCTTGGCCCTGGTGAAGTTAGCCTTGTGGGGAGCCGTCCCGTGCCCTGGGGTTTACAGTCAATTGTTGGTCCTGTAAATTGCGTGCATTTTAAACAAATTTGTTATTGACATTTTTACACGTTGGCTCTTTGTCCTCATCCCGCATGGCGGGCACCGTCAGTCCCGAGCGAGCCGGCGCTACCGAGGAGAGGGGTGGCCGGGCGAGCGAGGGCCCCCGCCGCTAGCGGAGGGAGACGATGGCTCGTCGGAGGGCTGGGGGTCGGGGCCGCCCAGCCCGTGGATGCGCGTCGAGAAGCTGAAAAGGACGCTGCAGGAAAACCGTGCTACCAGCGATGTAAGTGTCGTCGCTGTCGTCAGGCTGGGCCCAGCGCGCGCCCACAAATGCATTGCTCTGATGCATTGTGGGCCTGCGCTTGCACATCTCTGTAAGTGCTTGCGAGCAGTTGCGCAATTCATAAGCGACTTGTTTCATCATCCCACGTGCATTCGTGAACTGAGATTCATTGTTGTAGTCGAGTTCTAGAGGGGACGATGATTGCGACATGGTTTCACACGCATTCAGGATTGCGTCTCCACAACTGGAAGCTTTAGAGAGCCGCTCTGGAGTGTTTTTTGGTCAACTATTCCACGCTGGCCCAGACATCTTAGAAGAGGTGTGCCTACCCACACTTTACCCCACCCACACGCGACCTGCGGATCGGTCAACCTTGGTGAACCCATGTATACAATGTACTGCTGAGCACACAGACACGGGAGGGGCAATTTAAGAAACTTACACCGTTGTTTCAACTGCCGCACCGGGAGCTTGAACCGAACCGGCGACCTCGGTCGCAAGTCGGGCGCGCCGACCATCACCGGGACACACCCCAACCCAGCAGGGCCCTCCCGAGTGGGTCCCGTGACCCGGCGAGGCTCTCCAGGGTAGAGAACATTTGGGTTTTTATTTTGAGCGTTTGGTAGCGGGCGGCGGGATGGTTAGGGTTAAATAAAGACGTTTCGCTGAATTGGGACGGAGCCCACGTTGTTGCAAGGGAGGGGCATCCCTTATCAGATAGTGGACGCTCTTGGCAGATTGCGCCCCCTAGTGGGGAAGCTTGGGTCCTCGTAGCCACGATCAATGCCTGTGACCAGTCACCCGGCATTGTACCTGATCTCGTCGGATGTCTGAAGCTAAGCAGTTTTAACCTGGTTAGTGCTGGGACGAGAATGAGAACCCCGCAGCCTGCGCGCCATGGGAAGGCACTCGCGCAGCCGTGGTGCAACCTGTGGGGTAACCTTGTACACGCTCAAGGTAGAGGTGTAGCCCTGCAATAGCTCGCTCACGCCACTGCTGGCAGAAGGGCCTCCACGAGAGGGAGCTCTGGCTGAGAGCCCCTTTCGAGGGTACTTGGCCTACTTTTCCACGCTTTAGCCCCATGCGTTACAGATTACACTCCATCCGGCCAGGCGTCTCAGGTAGGTGTGGGCGGCTCACAATCAGAAGCTTGAAAATGTAATTTCTGGCTGGGGGAGTCGGTTCGGCCCATCATCTCATTCCTCCGGAGTCGATAAAATGAGTCCTCTTTTGTGGGAAAGATCAACATTGGTTATCCTGTGGGTAGACTCGTCCTCGGCATAGGAATGTGGAATTCCCACTACTAGCTTAGAGGCTGGAAATAGAAGATGATTACCACTTAAACGTATGTAAGTTGATCTTCTTTCACACCGTACGTAGCCAAGTGCGCAAATCACCGAGACTTTTTTTCTGGATGAACCACTGCTGGATGAAGGAAACCCATGCACAACAGGGGGAGAGCATGCACACTGCACACAGAAAGGTGTTCACACAAAGTCGGGAATCAAACCCGGGCCCTTGTTGCTGTGAGGTACGAATGAGTGTCACTACGGCGCTGCTGCTGTTATATTTCACCTCGCGCGTTGACCCTTCGCTCTGACCCCCGTGTGGCGGTTTGTTGTAGGCGCTCATAAAGGACCTTCAGCGGAGAAGGTGGAGAATCAGCAGCAGCAAGAAGTGATTAAGGTAGGAAACGTGGCTTCCATTAACGCGGCCGCTTAGCGCGTACGGTCCGCGTACCGTAAATAAATCTCTGCTCAGCAGTCGTTTCCTAAAATAATAATAACAACATTATGCTGGCCGGTCCCTCTAGACTCTAGATCCACTTCCACTTTAAGCCCGCTTAGGCTGCGCATAATGGCCATGTTCGCAGTAACTGGGGGTGGCGGTGGGAGAAAGATGGAACACGCGGGAGCGTCCCTGCAACTGTACGCGTGATGTTCGGCGCGACGTCCGACGTTTCGCCCCGCGTGCTCGGAGCGTCTCCGCGCGCTCCGTCTTGCCACTGCGTCGGGTTTCGCGACCGTGCCGCAAGGCTCTCTGTCGCGCTTTTGGGTCGTTCCGCTCGATGTCCCGACCATGGGCCGAACCGCCGAACGCTTCCACTCAGCTGTGATGCAGAGAAGCGGAGAAGCGACGTTGAAGCAGAGAAGCGAGGGGTGGGGGTGGTGGTCGTTGGAGCGGCGACGAACGGGGCACATCTGGAATCGCTTGGGGAAGGAATTTGTGGGAGATGAATGAGGCCCCGCTGTGCTGGGAGCCGTGGCGCTGGCTGGGCGCTATTTATTCTGGCGATTGCCCGGTTTGTTTGGGTAAATGGTTCCAGCGCTGCGTCGCCACCGCCGCCGCTCAAAACCATGGCTACGACGCCGTCTCCGTCGCCGCCGCCGCCCCCCGCTGGGTTGTGGGGTTACGGCCAGGACTTAGTGTCTCACCGAATATTTATTCCGGGTCGCTAGTTAACTGGCGTAAGCGGCGCGTAACTATTAGTAGCCACCGCCCAAAGCGAGAGGTGTACTGGACGTGGTGTGCTGGGTGCGGAAGTATCTGGGTCATCGGTAAGCTGCAGTAGGTGGCAGGTGACTAATAGTACCAACAGCCACGGTGAGGCAGCAGGCGCTTGAGGGTGCCTGTGGGTCCTGTAACTCCTCCTCAGTGGACACGGTCCTCCCATGTGGACCCCGCCCTTAGTCTACTACCTGAATCGTTGTGTGAGAGCGTTGTACTCATTGCAGAAATGTGCTGGAGCATTGGAATAGCTGTAAAAACATCAGAGTTAAACCTTGCCAGAGGAATGTGGAATGTTGCACTTCTGGCTCAGAACCACCTGTGTAGATTAGCACGAGAGACACTTTTTCAGAGCAGAGTTATTATAATTATCAGTGACTTCTCACCAGTTACCAGGGAGATGGGAGGGAGGTGGGTGAGAGAGATGGGACAGAGGGGGGGGGATGAATCGATGGAGGGAGGGAGTGAAATGCCACATCAGGACGAGACGCCATCCCCTCCGGACGCTGCCACTCTATTTGGCTCCGCAACTCCCCCAGGGCGAGTCTGCAGTGGCCACTGTACGAGTGTGAGAGTGCACTCCAGGGCCCCTCGGAGGAGCCTCGCACGCACTTAAGGCCCTCGCGTACGCATCCCCAGCCCCAACCCTACACGTGTGCCTGCACGAGTACGTGCATGCGTGTGACTGCCCATTGGTTATTTCCGTGCTGTGGCCATTGTTTACGGCGCGGTTCTCTTTCTCCCGGGTGGTACACTCGTGCGTGATTATCAGCGCACGGAGCTTCAGGGCTTGCGATTCCTGTGTGCGATGGGAGCGCCGTGTCGGAACGTGTCAGTTGTGTTTTATTTCACAAGGTGAAAACTCATTGGCCAGGTGTGCATGTTAATTGGCGTAAATATAATTGTCATTGTGGAGTGGTGATGCAATGGTTATCGACCCGAGTTTTATTTCCAAACCACGGCTATCAGTTGTCGAGCGGTATCTGGACTGGTATTAGGTTCCTTCACCGATTGGTACTGACCAGCATGGTGAGGTATGATCAAAGACAACCCCCTGTTACCGACACAACGTGGACGAGGCCTTCATCCAGCATTGGATTCAGAAAGAGCTGGAAACTATAACAGGGGTCCGGTCGTGTAAACCCCGACAACCCACACAGCGTGTCGAGACCCCCATCCAGCAATGGAGTGTCAGTAGGGCTTCACCTCTACGTTGAGCTATTCTCCTACAGCCCATATGGCTACAGTGCATCATATTGGAATTAATGCTTTGGTTGAAAAATATTCAAACTGTCTTGATTGTTGATGTTCTTTGTTGTCGTGAGTTGCCTTGACTGCTGGTTTACGATGTGCACTGTGTGGCTCTAAGGGCCCAGGTCTCGCTTTATAGACGAGACCTTTAGGCTCGGTGGACTTTCACGGGAAGTCCAAGTCCACGTTTATTTTCTTTAACCAACTCAAGAGACCAAGATAGGAGTCTCATTTGCGAGGGTGACCTGCGTCACGAAAATTGACAAAAGCAAAACAAATAGAAATAAAGCAGAAGAAGATACGTCTCCTGTAACGGACGTTTTCTCTGACAATTAACTTGTTGATACCAATCTGCTTACAGTCAGTGATCTCCTGCTGTTCAAACGAGCATTGAGGCATTGGTGCTCATCTCCTGTTGACAGCCCTGCAGAGCCAGTGGTGGAAATTCCAGTTTTCCTGTGACGGAGGCGTCTATCCATATGACAACCACTGTTGACTTCACTGTAAAGTGGTACCGATTTTATCGACCCATATATATGATTGGCTGATTAACCCCCAAACCAGGTTTTGATGTCACAACCCTCTGCTTGCGAGCCGCTTACTATACCGCTGAGCCTCCAAGTCGGCTAAGCCAAGGTGTCAAACGCTCGCTCGTGCCAGTAACGTAATCCCGCTCGCGGCTCGCGCTTTGCGGTGGCCGGAGGGTCCGGTGGCCGTGTTTGGCGTTCTATCTCTGGGGTCGTTACTGGGGTCGTTGTGTTGCTAGGATCGTTGCTATGGCGGCCGCGGTTCCTCCCGCTCTACCCGGGCGTGGACTCCGCCTCAGGTTGTGCGTGGTGCCGGCACTCGCTTCCTCCGACGGCGATGAACTTGATCGAATGCGACGTTTCGGCTCGGTGATTCAGCCGCTAATTCCAAGAACGCACCTTCCTGTTGCGGGACTTATCCGCTAATCTGCTTATCCGCCGCATGAGGCCATGTGTGGTGGTTTCCACATTTAGGTACCCGATGAATTTTCGTTGTTAACGGAGCTGAGTTGGTTATTTTACCAGTGTGGCCGGGAATTGACCAAACCTCCTAATGCAGCACTGTTCTTCTGAAAAGTACAAGTTGTGGATTTAAAACGTTTGTGTGCAGGAGTCGTGACGTGTTGGTTACGTGTGTGTCCATCGACCCCGGGGTTGCCCTTGCAAACCAGATGTCCGTCCATCTCATGGAATATTCCAGGGGACATATTTTAACAAACAATAAATTAACAGACCCACTGAGGTCTTCCTGGATAAGTACTTTTTGTTGGTGGAGTCGATAGGCCCGTCATCGCTATTGGCATGAGATGACACCCATCCGTGTGACCATCCAAGAACACTTCACACATTTACACAAACTACAAAAGACAATTGCTTTGAATGTCATCGGAGAGCTTGCCAACACCAATACCCAGATGTGTGTGGGTTTTTGGGCAGGACAGCCAGCGGAATAGTGTCACATGAGCATTCCAGTGTGTAAAACACATGTGGCGTTACACTGCACGCCAGTGTGGCGGGTGCAATTTCGTTACAACGCGTGGGTGTTAGAACGCAAGCACGTGGGTGTTAGAACATGAGTGCTCAACTCGTGCATCCGTATGTTACTGTACGCACATATATATCTACAGTAGAATTAATAGCGGATTACTGCCCTTTGTCAATCCTCTGCTGGATGAATGCCTACCCACGCCTTTGGCCGTAATGTGGGTTGTTTGGCCATACATCGCCATGCTGGACGGTGCCGGTTTGTTCAGACATCGCCAACGTTAGCCGCGTCCGGGAATCATTCTCAGGTCATCGCTGGGTTCACATCCCAGCGAGCCAACTCCTGTGCCAACCACCGTCGACGCAATCTGACGTGGTGAGTGGACTGGCTCGCCCAGCTTGTAGTGTTTCTCGTTCTGTTCTCGGGGCTGATGGCTTTGCATGTCTGATGCGGTCGTGGTGAAGTATGGGTGTAGGTCACTTGTCTCGGTTGGCGTCTGTGGATGCGTGGCGGAGGGGGCACAGAAAGAGGAACACGTGGAATTGGAGAACGTGAGTCATATGGAGACATAACGTTGACTGTTAGGAACATAAGCGGCCTCGCGCAGGACACGTCATCGCTAGAAGGGACGATGGCCATGGCAGGCGAGACTCGCAATGGAGCGGCATCCAAGGGCGGGAACGTGCCCGGGAGTATGCATACCGGGGAGACGGCGCTCTGGTGAAATCGTCTCGCGTGCCGGATGGAAACTGTGAGAGATGGCGACGGCTTGGGGGGGAGTGAGGCGTTCGTCCAGCAGCGGATAGAGCATGGCTGGTGATGATGAAAAGGAATTAGAAAATCATCTCCTTGCAGGACCCTCCTGAAAAAGAACCTTGGAACTCTTATTGAATAATTAATTCACGAACGATTGGTTCATGGCATCCTGGCAGCCAGCATGGATTCTCCACATCACAACAACAACAGCAGCAGCAACAACAACAGCAGCAGCAGCAATAACAACAGCAGCAGCAACAACAACAACAGCAGCAGCAGCAACAACAACAACAACAGCAGCAGCAATAACAACAGCAGCAGCAACAACAACAACAGCAGCAGCAGCAATAACAACGCTCTGAATTCATACAATGGCAGAATGCAGTCCCACGTGAGCCAAACAATATAATCAATTTGTAAATCGGATCGTAAGTCACACCGTGTAGGGGGGCGAGTTACTTCATCCCTTTCTGGGGGGTGCTGGTCAGCACACCCTGGCAAGGTCGTGGCGCCCATCCCCTGCTCCCCCCACTCCTTCATCCCTTTGAGTGTTCGGGAGGGGGGTGGGTGCTGGAGTTGCCGATGGTCGTGGTGAGGACGTTTGGAGATCCGCGTCGATACGAAACAGGAAGTGGTGAAAGGCAGAGAGACGATGTGCCATGACCCCCGGATAGATACACTGAGTGTGTTAAATAATGAAAACATTGCACTTGTAATGTCATGTGTTCACCAGCACGGTGAAGTATGGTCAAACATATGTCATGGGAAGACTTAATCCAGCACTGGATTAATGAAGGGGTGAGAATGATTATTCTAGGAAAGACTGCTTCTCAAGATTCCTTTTAAAAACGTTTTGAGTTTTTGGCCTCGTATGGGAGCAAACCCAACACAGCGTTGTTACTCTCAAACCTCCACACAGATAGATTTAATAATCCATTGCTCTACTGCCATCATGTGGCCACTTTGCTGCCCTAGCCTGCGATGTTTGCTATTCCTCGGCAGTCTCTCATCCACGTATTAACCAGACCGAAGCGTGCTAAGCTGGTGAAATCTAACGAGATCGGATACCTATCCAGGGTGTTTTTTGGGTGGTTGGGGGAATTTTAGAATTTTGTTTGCCGGGCGTTGCCGCTGCTGGTGCTGGTACGCGGAATTTTGGACAGCACTGTGGATTTTGGTTTTGACGGTGGCTCCTTCGGAACGGATTAGTGTGCATCCGTGCCGGAGGAAAGTGGGGGGGTCGTGACCTGACGGATGGATGTTATACCAGCGCCTCCGTGTCACCGCACGCCGCTGCTAGCAGGTTGGCCGGTCGGAGGGGCTAACGGCATGGGGGGGGGGGGGGAGAGCGAACGAGCACTCCGCACGTCCAGCTTGCCTGGCAGGTCCGCTAAAATGGCCCCGATGACTCCGCCTTTCTGGGAACACAATGGCCAGTACCAAGTCCCGCGAGAGAGGCGGGAACGGCGAGACCGAGCCCGCTCGTTGAACATCGGATTCAGTCGGCAAACAAAGCCGCTGCGCATTTCTGGCGTGATGCATTTTCCTCCGATTGTTACCCCTTGCTCCGCATCAGCATTAGCCGAGTCTGCTCCTTGCTCTTACAGCGTTGTCACTCACACTACGCTTCCCCTTTGCTGGGAAATGGTTGGGTCCGTGGAGGGAGGGGAGGGGTGTGAGTGGAGGGGGCAGAGAACACGAGCTGCTGCTGCTGCCACATCACAGTGCTGGCCGTTTTTCTACAGTGGCGCAGAGCGGCTCACTGTACCGGCCCGCCAGGGTTGTGAGCCGGTGCGCCCTGTGGCCACCTTGTCGTGCCAGGCGGCAGCTACCCACGTGGTGCGTCAGGTGGTAGGGGACGCAGTGTGTGTGCGTGTCACGGTGTCACGTGGTACTGCACCTGGCGATATCACCACTGCCCGATAACCTGCAGTGGCACCGCAATCCGCGCCGAGCGGCACTGATCACCAAGATCCGGGTGTTGCTAAAAGAAGCGACAGCTGAGGGGGGAGAGGAAGAGTGAGGGAAGAGGAGGAGGAGGTAATTACCGCCGCTGTCTCCGCCACCACCACCACCTCGCCCTGTCCACTCGGAGTGAGCATGGGTTCAAGCTGGAGTCGGTTCGCAAGCGCTTAGGGCAACGAGGACGGCGACCTGCGTTGTCACCGGGCCTGAATCACCACCGTTGCTAGGGGGATTCACCGGATCTCTTCTCGCCGGGCTGCCACCGCTCCCCTCACCGCCCCAAGACGACGGTTGACACGGGACTGTTGGATTAGGAACACGAGCTGCACCTGCAGCGATGTCATGAGCCGGGTTGACTCAGCGGACAAGCAGGACTGTGCGGGGAGCTCAGCGGACAAGTGGGAGCTGCTGGGGGCCGCCGTGTGGAGTCAAACCCAAGGGAGGTTGCATCGGCCGAACCCTAAATTTGCCGGCGCTGTCCGGTGCAGCTCGGTGTTAGAGGAACTCGACGGAACGGACTCAAAGGCGCAAGCCCGGATCTCATTGTGGTGCCGTCACTACCGGGGCATGCGTTGTTGAGCGGCGCCATGAAGACGGGAGTCGCTGGGTGACGAGGAGAGGGATGATTTCTGCGCCACCTCATCACGAGTCGCCAATTTGCGGCGTTTCTCAGCGGGCGCCTCATTTACGAAGCCTCGTTAGCGGTTGTGTAATGAGGAGGCTCGCAGCATTCCCAATGCGCGTGCTTCGTGGGAGCCAGGTGTCTCCTTTGATGTGTTAATTTGTGTTAATTATAAACGTGGCAAGGGGTGGGGACTTCACGCGAGTGGGAGAAGGGGGTGTGGCCAACTGGCGTTCTAAACAACGACCCCTCACGCTAAAAGATTAATTTTGCACCGAGTGACAACATCCCGGGTGGATCAACCACGACACCCAACTCACTGCCCAGCGGTTACCACGTGGACGGTGTTGCCAGCCGGGTAGATGAGAGGTGCGCGTGTCAGCGAACGAGCGACTGAGCTGCCGGTGCAGGTGAACGGCTGCACGGGTGCGTAGGTCGGATCTCCTACGTTCGTCGTCTTGCTTGGGACCAATTTGGCTGACGCTTCCCGTCGGCCGTGCGTGCCATGGCGCCGATCGGCTCGTGCCGCGTGTGCGGGCGCAAGCTGCAAGGCAAGCAGCGGCGATGGCTGTTCCGGGGTCCTCACGTCCCACCAGGCCGCCCCCCCTCCTCGCCCGGCCCCCCCGGATCCCCCGCGGCCTCCCCGCGCCGCCCGGAGCTGCACGTGGCGCTGGCGCACGTGACGCGTTGCCCGGTGCGGCCCGGCGATGGCGCCTCGCCCTTCGCCTGCTCCAAGTGCGCCTTCATGCTAGAGCGCGTGTACCGCTACGACGCGGTGGGGGCGCGCGTGCAAGCGCTGTCCCTGCAGCATCTGCGCCGTCTGCTGCGTGAAAAGGAGCAGCTGGTGCAGTGCCTGCTGCACCTTTACGGCCGCACGCAGGGCCCCATCGACGGCACCATCGGTGACGACGTGGCGCTGGCGGACGCCCGCTACGACGCGCTGCTCCGTGCCGACCTGGAGCTGTCGGCGTTCGAGTGCTGGGCGGAGCCGGGACCCGACACCTCCGACGGGCCGCCATGCCGCGGCCGGCGCTGCGCCTGCTGCTCGGGACTGCGCGTGCCAGACTGGGGCTACGAGTCGGTGTGCGGCGTGCCACGCCGGCTGCAGCACGGAACCAACGTCGGTGCCGCCGCAACATTCAACGGTGCCGTTTCACCGAGCGGCGAAGAAGACGACACCGAGGATTGCTGCTCAGCGTCTCTGCTAGTCTCTGCGAGCGTGTGCAGTGACGGCGCCGGCAGCGAGGTGGCGCCGTTTCTCGCCGTGCCGGATCAGGAAGAATCGCCTTTCCGCCGAGACGATGGTAGTTTTCTGAATTCCACGGACCTATCGAAGGCCTCATCTGCTGGGGAGCTGGTGCCCGATGGGGCGATCCCCTCTCATAGGTGCCCCTTGCTGCAGGGGGAGCACCACTCCACCACCTTCAGCAGTCGCTGCTTGTGCCGCGACTTAGACAACTCGACGCAGGCTCCTTTGTCGCTGGCGGAAAACCCGGACCCCGGGCCCTGTCCCCTCTCAGAGGTGCTGCATGCCATGAGGGACATCGGATTCAGGCCGGTGCGTGGCGCCGTCGGGAGCCGGCTGCCAGTGCTGGTGCGGCTGCCCACCATCGTCCCCGCCACGAGGGGCAGTCCCCCCGTGCCAAATGCCCTCAAGCACACGCCATCTCCGGCCCCCCCCTCCGTGCCCCCGCCGTGCTTTCGCCGGCTGGGCGCTGACGACAATGACGACGACGATGACGACCGGTGTAGCCTCTACGAGGAGCTGATTGATGACCTCTGTGAAGAGTATTTGCCCTTCCAGTGCAAGGTACGGGGTCCCGGAGGTCGCGATGGCATGAAATCATTGGCCAGTTCGGTATTCGCCCGGTTCGTATTGCCGGCCCAGTGCGAGAGCAACGGCTCGTAGTGAGAAGGTTGCGAGTTCAAATCCTGTTTTGGGGTTGACAAAATGAGCACCACTGAGGAAATCAACAGTGGTGGTCTCCATTTTCCATCCCTGACTCTCAGGGCTCTGAGTAGGGGGATGAGCACCACCTCAATGTTAAAAATCACTTGAAATTTTCTCATTTATAGCGCAAGGCTTTCATCAGGAAAGCGGTTTCACATACGTCTATAATGTGCAGTCATGGCGCATTTGGGAGGGAGTGATGCTGGCTTGGCTCAGTCCGGTAATTTGCGGTGTAATTTTAAAAGTTGGCAAATTTGGACTGGCACGCCGGCACGGCGCACGAGTGATGTCACGGAATCTTTAACGTCTACTCTGACGCAGAGAGCGCGTGTGTTTTTACGCTTGGTATACACACAATACGCCTGTGGCGTTAACCAGGGGCGGCTCGCATCACGACCCTCTGCTGCAAGCGGCCAATGCACGACCACTCCGCCACGTCACCGCTCTATCAGGGGAAGTCGAGCCTGGGACCTCCACTCCCAGCGCCAGTGGTGGGGGGCGGAGGGCGGGGGCGCTGCCGTCACTTGGAGTGGCCGGGGGGAAAATTGATCCGGCTTGTGCGTAACCCGAGCGACGACGGCGGCAGAGGAGGCAGTGGCGGAGGTAGCGCCACTCCCGCTCTGTCACCTCCACCGCCGGCTCAGGAAATGCCACACACCTGTGGCACCCCCCTAACCCCGTGGGGTCGCAGCACAATCGACGGGTTGGGGGAGCTTAGCGGCCTGGGGAATGCGACCTCTGACCCCTGTTAAATGTTGGGTGAGTGAGTGGGGAGTGGTGGTGGCGGCGGCACGCTTGTAAAGCCCCGGCACGTGCGGTGCCGGCTGATGGATCACCGAAATGAGAGCTGTGCGCGCGGATAGAGGGAGAGCCGGGTCTAGCGGGGCTAGCAGAGGGAGCACGGGAAACTCCTAATGGGGCCGTAAATGCGTCGGGGCCATTCCCAGGAAGCTCGTTAAGAAAACCTATCCAAACGGCACTAATCTTGCCTCCCCGCTCGGTCTCCTTGCTCACTTTCTGTCGTTGTTTAATTTGAACGAACGATGTGGGTCAAGAGCGGCGTTTGCGCGCGTGCCTGGGCGTGTGTGCACGCGTGTGCTCATGAGCACGTGCGTGCGTTTGTGTGTGTCTGCGTGTTGAGTGTGAGTGTTGTGGTCCCAGTGACCTAAGTGATTTTGCCTTTCTGGCCGTAGATGACGTGAGTGCCTGCATATGCATGTGTTCGCACGCTTGGGTGCATACATCAATTCTATAACTGTTCGCTTAAAATTACACCACAAATTTGCTTGTGAGGATTGTTCATTAACTTTCCGGGGATTGGACCAAATAATTGGCGCCTTGTTTAAAATTTGCACACCGCATGACACTTTTACTTATTTGGCTCTATCGGGTGGTGAAGGGTCTTGAGACACATATTTGGCCGGGTCGTCATCATTATTATCGCCATTCCACAGAAGATGACCGAGGAGCGGGAGGAGGAGGCCGGGCGGCTTCAGCGCTCTGCCGGGGAGATGGCGGCCGCGTTGGCGAAGGCGCAGGCGGAGGCGAGGGAGCTGCAGGAGCACGTGCGCCAGCTGGAGAGTGCCGGCAAGGTGCGTTGCAGGGTCCGCCGGCGGTCACACGGTTGCAAGGTCACCAGCAGAGTCGCCAGTGGCGTTGCTGTCGGGAGACGGCCAGATTTGTGTTCTGCCAAGCAATAGCGTGAGAAGTTAACTGGTGGACTGTGGTGCTGGGCTACCATCAGGGCTGCTTTAAATCGGTAGGTATGTGGTGGCCTTAGCGACAAGTTGTTTGCCACATATTCTGGATTATCAACGACCCGGGCAATATTATCAGTGAGGATTAACATAGAGACCCATAGATTCAAATGGAGACCTATAGATTTGCATGGAACCCTGTAGAGCCTACGTGTTAAACCCTGTAGACTTTCATTAAAATCCGTACACTTCCAGAGAGACCCATAAACTTGCATGGAGACTGATCGACTAGTATAGAACCACATAGGTTTGAATAGACTCGTGTAGATGCTCATACACAGACACTCATAGATGTGCAAGGCCTCAACTAGAGCCATATCCATTGGGGTTGGTGAACCGGAGAATACCGAGGTGAGAAACGAAGGCCTGGTCCCCCTATCTGAGGGAGTTGCTTCTGCTGCCACGGCAGGAGCTGCAGGAGAAGCTGGCGGAGATGGCGTCGGAGCTGCGAACGCAGGAGCAGAACGCGCTGAAGCGAGACCGTGCCATCCAGGGCCTCTCGCTCGCCATGAAGGCCAAGGACAAAGAGGTGTGCGGTGATGCGCCCGGTGCTCGCATGCGGCCCCCTTCGCTCAGACACCACAGCCCCACACTTCCACCTTTCCAGACACGCACCACACACACGTGCACACACACGGACACGCGCACATACCTTCAAACACACCGCGAAGAAACAGGCAGCGGCCACACCTGGCACGCACACCCCGTGTGGCCTAAATGCACGCCGCTCAACACGCGCACCGCACGACCGCAGCGTCAGCGCTTTACAGCAAACACGATGCCCACGCACCCATGTGTCTCGAGCATCGCTCGCACCACCACGCACCCCGACGGGGCCGGATGCCGCCGCCCCTGCCCATCCCATTCCCATACCGCCGGTGCTGGCGTCTGTGCCGTTGCCGATCCTGGTGTCGCTGCCGCTGTTTCAGATCTCGGAGCTGTGCGAAGAGTTGGAGAACCGCGACGCGGCGCTGGTGAAGGCGCGTGACGCCACGCACAAGGCCCAGCTGCAGAAGTTCCACGTGCGTCATACTCAGCGAGTGTACACAACTCTCGCATCAGCTGCAGCAGCAGTATCAGCAGCAGTATTTTAATTTGCAACACCGTCTGCAACAACAGCAGGAGTAGTTATAAGAGCATAATCATCTTCATAATTATCATCAAGTCATCGGCACCGTCATTAGCAGCAGCATGAACAGCCGTGTTATTGTTGGCGGAACACTTGGTACAGTTCCTGGTGCAATTAGGATTATTATCGCGCCCAAGTGATGTAACTGTTGTGCCCGGGTTGGTTTTGGGCGACTCACCCATGTAGCCGGTCTTCAAGAAGTCGTATCCCGAATAGCCACACAGCTCTCTACTTTATTTGTGTTTATAGTGGATTCATAGTGTCCCCCTGTTTACGGGCAGTCGGACGTGCGGACACGTGGACAGACAGACAGATGGACGGTCGGACGGACAGACTGACCAACAAACGGACGGAGCCGATGTTAATGGTTTCAACCGTAGTCGGAAAGCTTTACAAATTGAACCTGCACCATGCCATTAAACCATCAAGCCGAGCCTTACCCTGGCCTTTGACCCCGTGACCTCGGCCCCGACCCCGCAGGGAGCGGAGGAACAGCACGCGCTGCTTACGCAGAAGGAAGAGGAGCTGTGCGAGCTGCGCGCGGCCACGCAGCGCTCGCTCACCGAGACACAGCGCGCCCAGCGGGCGCTGCGCCGTGCCGACGAGCGCCTCGCTGACGCCACGGCGCAGAGGGATGCCGCCGAGGAAGAGAAGGAGGGCGCCGTGCTGGAGCGCCAGCGCGCAGAGCGGGGCGTGCAGGTGAGCCGCTGTGTGGCTGTGCCTGCGTGAATGAGTGAGTGACATACTCCGAGCAACTATTAAAGCTCGTGGGCGGGCCGATGCCACACGTTCCCTCATTCTCACCGAGCGTCGTCGCTCCTCTTCCTCCTCCCCCTGCATCGCCATCTCTTCCCAGGAGCTGCGCTCGGAGCTGGAGCGAGCAAAGCGCGAGCGGCGTGAGCGGGAGCTGGAGCTGGTGCAGGAGCACGAGTCGCACCGGCGCGACTGTGAGCACCGTTTGGCGTCGCATGAGTTGCTGGTGCGCAGGCTCACCGACAGCCTGGCCGACCGCGACCGCCTGCTGCAGGTACGGCCGCGGTTCTTAACGGCCTTGTCGGAGACAGTAAGGCGATACCGCCGATTGATTGAGGCGAGGGTACGGGTCTCTACTGCGTGACCCGAGGGCAACGAGTGGATGGTCCCAGCCCGGTCGCCAGTGACCGCGCGTGAGAAATGTGGTTTGTCACTTGGCCACACGCAGAGGCGGTTAGAAGGCGGTACCTTCCAGTTCCCTACGTTGTGTAGCACGGGGCGACGGTGGACCGCTGCTTGCTCTGAGATGTCCCAAGGGAAACGTGTCGATGTCAAGGCACAACTGACATAGAACCAGAATGAGAGCAACATCAAGGGCCTTGCGTCCCCATCGCAGCGGTGGCGCTATGGCAGGTGCCTTCACGGGTTGTTTGGTTTGTGTGGTCGTTTGATTGCGGTTGTGCAGGAGTACACGGAGCTCCTACGAGGCTCGGACCAGCTCCCCGACGGGAAGGGCACCCTCATCGCCGCCCTGCAGCAGCGACTCAACGAGCAGCACCAGCTGCTGGAGGTGCGGAGCTCCCTGTTTGCTCACGCACGTGCACACAGACAAATATCCCCCGTGTAGGTCACGTTCATTGTTGGGGCAAGGGCTTGCTAGCGAGCACCTGTGAAGGCTGACAGTGCATGAGTGGGTGGTTTGGCCAGCACCACGTCCCGGCAGCCTTTGTCTTCCTAATTATAATGTTTTGGACGCCACATGCCAGGTATTTTGAGCCGACCGAAGGGATATTTGTCACTGAAACTCAGGTTGCCGGGTTAGTCGCACAGCATGCTAATCGCTGCGCCAACGCTCCCCAAACACGTGTGTACAAACACACTCGGAGCGTGAATCAATACGACCGATTTATAAACCATATGTTTATTTTACTAAGTAGATTTCTGAGATATGCTACTGCAAGGTTACGTCATCCCACTCAAGGATAAAGAAAAATCATGCATTGAAAACTGGAATCTCGACGCCAGGCGATGACATCTTATGGAGGAATAGCAACTTATCACCAAGTGCTTACAACGGGAGGGTGGGGGGGGGGAGCGGCGAGGGATGGGGGGGGTAAGGGGGCGGCAACGAGTCGCTTACCGTGGCCGTCGACAGGAGGTGGTGCTGTCCCGGCGGTAACCGTGACGTCCGCTGGTGCCCGTGTGCCGCGTAGAGAGCGGACGAGGCGAGGAGTGCGGCCCTGCAGCACAAGGAAGCGGAGATTGTGGAGCTGCGGCGGGAGCTGGCGGAGCGCTCGCGCGACCTGGAGCGCCTGCGTGCCCTCCTCGCCGGCAAGGACGAGACGATCCAGGCAAGCGACGCCACCCATACGCTCGCTCGCTCGCCCATTCACCCACCCGCTCACCCTCTCACCCACTCGACCGCCCGCTCACCCTCTCGTCCATGCCTGTGGACGCGCTCCCTCACATCGTCTCCACCCGTCGCGACCTTGTCGCCGTCGTCATCGTCACCATCTCACCACCGCCGTCACCGACGCCGGCTCCCTGACCGCGGCGGTGGCGCTGGCGCGAACAGGGTCTGGACGAGCTGATGCGGGAGCGCGACGCGGAGCTGCAGAGGCTGGCGTCGGCGCTGAAGGAGACGCGACGCGCACGCGACGAGGCGGGGGAGGCGCTGGACGGCTCGCTGGCGGACGCGGAGCGGGCCCGCGCCTTGCTGGCGCAGCGCGAGACCGAGCTGGAGGTGCGACGCCGCCCGCGTTGGCACGGTTGCACGCTCGCGCTCATACAAATACGCACGCACGGCCCGTACGCGCGCGCTCGTGTACGTGCACATACGCACGCACTCGTACGTACATACACAACGATACAAGCAGATACCCACTGGGCATAGACACATCCACACAGATACACACGCCTACACTCACGCAAACCCATTCAGCGACTGTCATCTATGAGCCCTTGTATCCGTGTGTATCTGTGTACATGCACCAGGCGGCGCGCCAGGCCCTGCTGGAGCGGGCCGAGGTGGGGGCGCAGGAGCTCGTGCGCCAGCTCACCGAGCGCCTCGCCGACAAGGAGCGTCTGCTGGAGCAGGCGCTGTCCGAGGGGGGGCGCCCAGGCGGCGACGCGCCGCGCGAGGGCCGGCGGCTCGCCGAGCTGCTGGCGCAGTTGCGCGACAAGGAGGAGTGCCTGGAGGTCAGGATCCTCTCCGGCTCACTCGCTCGCTCGCTCGCTTCGTTGCGCGCTCGCTAGGTCCCGCGCTCGCTAGCGAGGGGGGGGGAGGCAGGCACGCCCAATCAATGCAGGGGCCACCACCGATGTCGCCGCTCTCAGCCGAACGAGAATTCCCCACGATTATCCCAATCGCACTATCGCCGTCGCGTCCTGAGGCGAAGTCGAGGGCGGCACTCCCACCCACTGCCAGACAAGAATCGTGTCAGTCGCATGATCGTTCAACTCGTATTTGGCCAGATTAAGTGCCTAATGGTTTGAATGTGATGGGGTTTATTTTTCGTTGTGTGCAGTCATTGGTGTTTGGGTCATTAACTCACAACTCTTTAGAATCCGGTTATTGGGAACCTGGTTCTTGAGAACCCAGTCGAACCCAGGCACTCGGCAGCACCGGCTCGGCATCCCTGACCTCTGTGCCACCCGGCCATCTGCCTAAATGTGTCACGGCTTCTTTTTGGTCTCGCCCGTTGCCGTTGTGTGTAGGCCGAGCGCGCCGAGCGGGCGCGCCAGCAGCGGGAGATGGAGCAGCTCCGGCGCCGGCTGGCAGAGGCCGGGGGAGAGCGGTGGACGGAGAGGGAGGGAGACGCGGAGAGGGTGAAGGAGGGGGATCCGGGCCAGGAGACGTTGACGCACGTGGAGCTGGGACGACTCCATGCCGTGCTGCAGGAGAAGGACTCCATCATACACGTGCGTCTTTCGCGGAGACGGAACGATGAATGAATGCGTGTATGAGTGTGTGTGTGCAGATGAGCGAATGCATTAATGGGTGTGCAAATGAATGTATGATTGTAAGGATGAGTGAATAAATAACAGTGAGAGAATATGTTATTGAATGACTCAATTACATTTGTGTCAGCAAATGAGTATAGCGTCTACATTCAGCCAACCCCGTCTCAAGACTGCGCCTTCCCCTACCACCGTTCCTACCGCGGGGCCCTGCGTGTCGGGGTTCGGTGGCGATGGCTGTGCGCGCGTGTGTGCACGCTCTGTTGAAGGCCATACGGGGGCCCCTTTGCCTCTGCGTGGGCGGTGCAGAGGCTTGTGGAGAACGGGCAGGAGAAGGACCGGCTACTCACCCTGGTGCAGGCGCCGCCCCGGACGCTGGAGCTAAAGCAGACGCTGCGCATCTTGAAGGACGAGCGGGGTACGGAGCGGTGTACAGAGCGGTGGGCACCGAGGGGCGGGAAGAGGAGAAGCTTGCCCGTTGCCTCGCAACGTTCGGGACCGGCGCCACCGCTCCTGCGGAGGAAGGCGCCACTGCGTTTGGCAGACGCAATCTGCGGTCACTTCGCAAGCAGAGGGCGACGTTGTGTTGAGATCCGTTGTTTAAGGGCGCCTTTCAAATCTAAACGATTATTATCATTGCCGTGTGTGATCCCGATTGAGTTATTTGCGGTGTAATCTTTCGGATTTGGCAAATATGAACTGTGACGCCGCCACACAATGGCCTGCTCGTTTGGAATGACATCACAGAGATCTGTAACATCCTCGGCCAATATTCGTACAGAGTGACATCTGAACCGTTACTGGGCACCCTACTCTGTTCGCCAACCCAAACCGAGCAGCTCGGTGAAGTATGGTCAAACCACCCCCGTTACTGCCACGGCATGTGAAGACCATCCAGCAGTGGATTGACAACGGACTTTAATTCATATCGATATCTTGATGTGATTATTGTGAAGATTAATGACAAAGGCGTTGGGTTATTTTTCCGATCGCTTCTCTCCGCAGACAAAGAGACCCGGCAGAATTTGTTGGGCGAGGAGGAGGAGGAGGAGGAGGACGACGAGGATGATGTGGGCTGTCACGAGGAGGATGAGGAGGACGAGGAGGAGGAAGAGGAGGGTGGTGACGATGACAGGACTGTACCGCCCCGCGCCGTTCGGAGGCGAGGGAGCCCCGCGGCGGGGCGAGCGGCCCTCCGGCATCCGCTGGCGTCGTCCCCCGAGGCCTCGCGGTCCCAGGGAGCGCTTCGGCCAACGCAGGAGGTGGAGCTCTTGAACAAGGAGGTGGATCGGTTGACACAGGAAGTGCACCGGCTGACACAGGAAGTGCTGCTTCTGCGAGTGCGGAGTCCAAGGAACCCGGTCGGAGCGAAACCGGAGACCGGCAGCGACGCCCACGAGGTGAGTGAGAAAGCCCACTCCTAGGTCAGCTCAGCCTAATAAGAGCACCCGGTGTGGTGTGTAAACATCAGCAGTCGGGAGTCAAAAGGCGGCCAGGCGCGTCCCTGGCCACACCACCTTCTCGTGCACTTTGCCGGCCTTGGTAACATCACTTACCCGCGCAATCTGCACGGCTAAACGGGCTACGTATGTTTAACTTATTTTGCACCTTACGTAGGCATGTTAATCGAAGGTACGTCTTTGTCTCGTGTGCAGCTCCTCTTGATGGAGCAGGAACAGGAGGGTGGGAAGCTGCAGCAGCTGCTGCACGCAGAACAGCAGGTGTACCAGCACCTGGCTGCCCTGCCGCAGCATGCGGACAGGTGAGTGTCTCACACGCGCGCACGCCTTTGTGGTGAGCTGTTGCCTATTACACTCCTACTTCTGGAACAACAACCTCCATTGGCGTGGACTGAGACGACCTGTGCCATCTCGCTGCATTGTCACCGCCCGGCCCTCCGCTCGTCACTTCCAATGGCACAAAAATGTCCTTCACGAGCCTCCTCCACTCGCGCACAGCCTCTTGGGCAGTGGGCAATACACAATAACAATGACCGCCATTAAGTGGGGGGGGATGTCACCACTTTGTTTGCGCCAGGCTAGGTGCACTATAAGGCCGTCACGTGAAGTGAGGAAGTCTCGCCACTGGCAGGATGTCACGGGACAGACCCAGGCGGTTTGGGTTGACTGAGATGTGATCACCTGCGTGGAGTCGTATAATTATCTTTTAGATTTCCTGACAAGAACAGCGGCAGCATCGCACGGTGAGTACTCAAATTGTCCTCGCCGAGTTGTGCCGTGCTAACTTCTCCGTCCCGGCGCCGCCACAGCCGCAGCCTGCAGGAGGAGCTGGCACGCGTGCGGACGCTGCGACTGCAGCTGCTGGACGGGCTGCGCGCCAATCGCGAGCTGCGGCACAACCTGGAGGAGCTGTCGCGCGAGCTGGAGACCTCGCCAGGTGGGGCGGGGGGCGACCGCCCTCGGGAGGCTTAGCGAGCGGCCGTGCGGTCGCGACGTCGTCGTGTCCTTCCTCGCCGATCGTGCGATGGGTGGGCAGGTTGAGGGGTTAGCGGAGGTGGCTCCAGGCCAGCGCACCTCGGCCTCGCTCGCTCAGCCGGACTACCGGGCTGCCCCCGTAGTCTGGTTGCTCCGTTCAACCGTAGCCCAGCAAGTATGTGCGACGTTACGTGTCGTGGGTGTGACGTTAGAGGTCGTGGGTGCGACGTTACGTGTCGTGGGTGCGACGTTGGGGGTCGTGGGTGCGACGTGAGGGTGAGACGGGTGATCAGTTATAGTTTTTAATGCAGACCATTCCAGGCAAATGGAGAAGTTTGGAGAAACGAGATGGGGAGGAGAGGTGGCGGCCATGAGGTGGGTGGTGGTGAGGGTTGTCGTGAAGTTTTAGTAATTTATGATTGCACTGTTTATGTTGTTAGGAGGTTGATCTGTTTACAAACGCGCACAAGTGCGCAGGTACATACGCACGTAGATGCCTACACGCACGGGTTCATACCCGTTCATAGCCACACCGCCAAGCGCACGCACACACACACACGCGCGGCCTGCCACTGTGACATCGCTGTTGTTACTAATGGAATCTGTCTGCCTGTCGAGTGTGTGTGTGCGTGCACGCTGTCTGCGTGCGTGTCTGTACCAATTAACCCCGGGTTTATTGTGTTCAACTGCTCGTCTCTCTCTGAAAACATTTTACGAGTGCAATAGCATTGCAAAGCTGCCTCGCCCCGCTGCAGGCTGGACACGAGTGGGAGGCACGGCGGGTACACGGGGTTTGTTCAGTAGTTGAATGTCCCGTTTCTTTTTGATAATTAAACTCCTCCCTGTGCCCATTTACGTTCACTCCATTTGATGATTGTTTACTTTACAAAGCATTGCACACACACACAACAAAGACAAAGATCCCCCGTATAGCCTGAACAGACTGTTGGGGAAAGTGCTATTAGCAAGCACCTATGAACGTCGGCACAGCACACGAGGGGGTGGGTGGCCAACACCACGCCTGGCCGCCTTTGTCTCCCCAGTGGTGATGTTTACACACCATACCAGGTACTCATTTGAGGCCGAGTCGAGAGGCCCAGATCCCGTTCAGATATTCGTCACTGGTGTTGGCTGTAGAGAGACCGACACAATGGCACACAAACAAAAACCATAGGGACATTGGACAGAGCACATTCCGTCAGGAGGGGAGGGTAGAATGCTGAACGTCCATGTGAAGACCTGCACTTGTCGAGTTTACACGGGGTCGAGGAGGGTAATGTTAGTTGTACGGATGGGTCTGTGTGTGCGAGTGCACGGTAGCCGAGTCGCCTGTCGAGGCTCAGCGCGCGTCACCGCTAATCCCTGAATGTAAACGCGCGCGGAGCCGAGCGGCGTCGTCATCGTCACCCCTAATAAACAAACACGCTGCAAGTTCACACGGCACACTCGCCCTTGTGTTGCATTCCCCCCACCCCAAACCCGGCCCACCCACCGTGGCTCAACAAGGGGGGGGGGTCAAGACGCCCCCCCACAAAACCCAGGCCACAAAGGTCCTGGCCCAGTCATTGTAGCTGTGCCGGCCAAAGCCACTTCACTGTGTAAACTGAATCGCAAGTACGCCCCTCCCGGTGGCACCGCCCGGGGTGTCTCGTTGTCCCCGGATGCCGAGGCTCCGAGACGGATGACGTTATTGGTTAAGGGCCCCTTTGCGTGGAGTGGTGGTGCAGCAGTTAGCTCACTGCGCTGTGAACCCAGCCACCTGTGTTCGATTTCCGACCACTTCTAACAGTCGTGGCAAGTGATATCTGAACTGATACTGGGCTCCACCCACCCTGCTCTTTACGAACCCACATTGACCAGCTTGGTGAAGTATGATCACACAACCCTCATGACTGATACAGCGTGCCGAGGCCTCCATCCAGCAGTGGATCGATTAAGGGCTGTGAATGATGAAGGGCTCATTGAGACCAGAAGTCTCTGGCGCAGCCACACTGCTGCCCTTCCCACATTGCCTGTCATGCCATCACCGAACCTGACCAGACCATCAACCAAAGCAGTGAACCACCGTGAACTCTATGCGAGTCTGCAGGTCTCTGCATTCTGAAAAATTCAACTGAGCCAATCGGATTAATCCACCGACTAAAGCCCTTTGCTGGCTAAACCTAACCGGACTTAGGCTCGTGAGTCGCTATTCATCCAGCCGTACACGAGAGAGAGCCAGGCCCGTGTGACACTTCCAAGATCCTGTCCTTGCTTTGTGCTCCCCTTATGGTGATCCTTAAGAGGGGAGTGAATGGGCCCTCCGCTACAGGACATGGGGACCCACATCAGGGCCTTGAGCTCGTTGCGGCCACACGCCCTTTGTGGCAGTGGCCCAATCGTACGGTTGGGGGTGGCGGTTGAACAAAGAAATGAGTGAGCGAGCGAGTCCACTTGGCTGGCTGAGAGTGGTGCCCATCACCTGCCAGCGAGCATTCAAATCGGCACGGGAGCTGAGATGACGCACGCCAACACGCGCTTCCCTGCGTAGCAACCGCAACAGAAAATCACAACAGAACGACTCCCACCACCCACTTGGCTGGCTGGGAAGTCAGCCGGGCATTCCCACCGTGGGATGAATGGACGTAAATCCTTGACTACCAGTGGCGCAGCTATCTAGTGCAGGCGGTGCAAAGGCACACGGACCCACGGCCGAAGAGGTCCGGTGCTGGGCTACGAAGAGATGGGCAGGAAGCCTCATTGAATTCCTTGCACCAGAGGCTACGCCAACCACGCTATGCCACGGATACCACACTATGCCACGCATATAGACTCGCATAAAAGCCCATAGAGACCCTAAAGTTAGAGGAGAGGGGACATTTTCATGTTTCATTCCTCGCACTTGGGCTCCGTGCCAATCACGCTACAACCACACACCTGAGGGTTGCTCCCACACCCACAACAGTTGTTTGACGTCACATGACAACGCCACCCCAGTGTGCAGTGCGTGTCCAGAAACCACAAGTGCCGATTGAAAATTGATTCTTGACTAGCCGAGCCCTGCCCGTGGATTAAATTCACAACGGCAAGCGAGGGTTGAGAGGGTGTCTGAACCCTGATTACTCTGTTTCAATCGCTTACAGTACACCAATTTTTGAATATAAGTAATTTCTAGACTATTTTTACACTTTTTTTCCCCTTTGGGAATAAAATGAACTCTTGAGTTTCTGCTTTGCTCAGTTGAGCGCCAAGGCATTGGTGCTCATCAACTGTTGCTGAATTTTGCAAACCTGGACCTTGACTCGGGGTACACAATGGCCTACTCCTGTGAATGGCACCACGGGTTTTACGTCCACTCTCAAGCAGACGGCGAGTCGAATGATTGTGCAGTATTTACCAGGGTGATCGTTGGACTCAAACCGCGAGCCTCTGCAACAACAAGCGCCCTGAGCCAGCGGCATAAATACCACATTAGGTACATCTGTAAAGCTGCCACTGTTGGCTAACTACAAAGTAGAATTAATACGATTAAAATTCACAGCCCTTATTCCGCTGCCGGATTGTACCTGCACATAGACATGTAGACGCCAATATATGTGCAGATGTTTTATCGAAATAATTCACAGCACTTAAACCACTGATGAGTGGAGGCCTCTCCAGGCTGTGTACTGCACCAGTTAAGAACGAAAATAATCACGTGGATCAATGCAATATAATCGGCAGTTATTTTGAAATAATGACAGCAGCGGTAGATTTACGCTTCTAAGGCCTGTAATGGGGGATGTTCATGATTACACAAAGTCGTTATCGGCGGCCGCCGGGTGAGACTCACGACTGAGAATACGAAAATAATACCTCGGCCTAGAGAGCACGTCCATCGTGGAAATGGAGCAATGAAATCGGCTCAAGTGCAAGTTGCTCCATGGATTGTTGCGTTGCAAGTCCCTGAGGGTTCCGATGCGGACAGATCATGGACATTGTGCTGCTGCTAGGTGATGCTGCATAGCAACAAGTGTGCAAGTGGGTAGGTGGTGGGTAGGTGTGGAGGTGGGTAGGTGTGCAGATGGGTAGATCAGCAGGTGGGTAGATGAGTAGGTAGGAAGGTGTGAAGATGGGTGCGGACAGGTGTGAAAATTGATGTGTAGGCAGAACGTGGTGTGTATCATGGTGGGTGAGTGGCTGGGTGAGCGATCGTGTGGGTGAGCGAGTGGCTGGGTGAGCGATCGTGTGGGTGAGTGGTGCACCCATGTCCAAACTAGATTGTTACCTACCTGCTTGTGTGCGCACGTCTTGACGTGCTTTTGTCTTTGTGTGTGCGTGCATGTTTCCACGTTTGTGTGCCCGTGTGCATGTCCATCCGTGTCTGTTCATTTGTGTGTATCCATGTCTGTGTGCATGTGTATCATTGACTGTGTGTGTGTCTGTCTGTGTCCGTGCCCACAGGTGTCTCTGCTGTTCGTGAGCTGGCGCTGGAAGTGGATCGCTTGCGGCAGCAGCTGGAGGAGTCGCAGCGGTGGAACGCATCCCTTCAGGGACGACTCGGGCTCCACGTCGCGAACAACGACACGGCCCGTAAGCGTGCTTCCACCATCGCTCGCTCGCTCATCGCACGCACTCACTCACTCCACGTGTGCACCAGAAATCAACCGTTCAGCCTCGAGATTACTATACGTCCACCAGATAATCGCCAGAAATCCGCCAGACATCTACTCTTCATCCATTCATCCTCCAGACATCAATCATTCATCCACCAGATATCCACCATACATCTACAATTCACCTAGCAGTTAACTCTTTCGCTGTCTGATAGGAGCCAGTCTTTTATTTCTGCCACGCTGATTATTTTTTCAAATCTGACCATTGAAAGGGGCACAAGTACCATGCCCCTGGAATGTCATTACTCAATCCGATATGTCCACGGCCATGACGAGAGCCACAGCCGTGGCGGTAGGAAGTATACTGGATGTGGTGTGCCGACCCAGGCAGGCCAGCTGAAATGAAGCCCCGGAGTCCCCCGTGCGCGTTCTGCCCGTGCGCGCTCGCAGGCACAGACAGCCTCGTGAGCGGCTGGAATCAGACGTCGTACATGAGCTTCCAGCTGGCGGAGCCGGAGGGGCTGGAGGAGGAGCTGCTCGCACTGCCGCTCGCCGATCTCCGTAACAAGGTCAGGAGCTCGGGGGAGAGGGGGCCGTGTCGGAGACACACGGGGGGGGGGGGGGGGGTGCATGGATGAACGTGGACACGTCGAGGAAACCGGGTACATCTGGGAGTGCACAGAAGAGGCATGGGGACACGACACTTCCCCCGTTTCTGCAAGATTTCCGAATGAATTTTTCTTTTTTCAGTAACATGACGGTGGTAGCATGCTCAGAATATAAAATATTAAAATTAAACGGAAGCACAGCTGACACGTCGATCCATGGGGACACGTGAGGACATATGAAGTCGCATGACACAGCAGTGGATAGACCATGGCCGATAATGACGAGGATGATGTCTGTCACCCTGACAGGCCCTGCAGCTCACAGCGCAGCTCAAAGATCTGCACTTGGCCAATCAGGAGCTGGAGCGAAAGGTCGGGGAGCGCGAGTTGGCCAATCAACTCGCGAGCTGCCGTCTGGACGAGGCGGAGAATGAGAGGAAACAGATGGAGGACGAGGTGAGGGCGACGAGGAGGAGGATGGAGGAAGTGGAAGCGATGACGAGAATGAAGGAGGCGGAGGCGACGAGGAGGAGGATGGAGGAGGCGGAGGAGGCACCGAGGGAGATGACGCAGTCCCATCGGCGGCTGGTGCTGGGCTCCGATGGCAGCGACGGTGACGTGGTGGCGCTGCTGGAGAAGCAGGTGGAGGTGAGAGGTCGTCAGATGGCCACGCGCATGAACAACGACTGCAACAACAGCAGCGTGATGCCGTACGGCGCATTCACGCAGCTGCAGTCACGCCTCTAAATGGTTTAAAAACGTAACAACACTCGCAAGGATAGAGACGTATGGGTGGGGGAGGTTCAGGGCGGGGGATCCTGGGTGAGAGGGGAGAGTGAGAGAGAAACCTGTGGCACAACTTGGCACGGAGCAGCCGGTGCCCAGTGGCGGTGGTGTTGATGGCCGTGGTGGTGGTGATAGCATTGGTTGTGACAATGGTGGTGGTTGCGTTGCGGCTCTGGCAACCTCGAGTCAACTGAACGCTCTGACTTTGTTTGTGCAGGGGCTCCTGGCCGACCTCGCCGGCACCCGGGCGCATCTGCGAGACGCGGAGGGGCGCTGGCGCCAGGCGGCGACGCGGCTCGAGGAGGTGGGCGCCCAAAACGACGAGCTGGAGCGGGAGCTGGAGGGCGTCACGGCGTGTTTGGAGGAGGAGGGTTTCCTGTCCTTCGACGATTTGCGGTGAGCGCCCTGCTCTAGCTACTACTTTCCAACTTGCGCCCGCCGCTGGCTTGCAGCGGCTTCCTCGCTGTAAGATCGGCGGCGGTGACGGCGCGCAACGCTTGTGCTCACGCAGGGAGGAGCTGCGGCGGCTCCGTCGCAGTCCGAAGGCTCGTGAAGGGAAGGAAGGAGCGGCGCGGATCACGGGAGCCACCACGGAGGACGTGGACGCCAGCGGGAAGCCGCCGGCACCCGAGCCGGCCGAGCTGGTGCAGCGCCTGAGCGATGCCGAGCGCGTAAACGAGCTGCTCCGGCGCCAGCTGGAGATGAACACGAGCGTCGACGGCGACAGCAGCTTCAACCCCGACCTCATCGTGGGCATGGCGTGCGAGATCGAGCGCCTCAATGCGGAGCTCGGTGCTATCCGGCAGCACCAGCTGTCGGCCGAAACGGACCGGTGCACGTCCTCCTCCGTCGACCGGAGCGAAGGCGGCGCCGCTCTCGGCGAAGAGCCGCTGTCACCGCTGTCACCGCTGTCAGAGCCGCCACCCTCACCGTCGCGCGTTGTGGGGTCAAAGGCCGGGCGGGTGAGTCGCGTCGGCGGTGGTGAAGGAGTCGTGCATCGTGGCGCGCCCCGTAACCGCGGCCGGGCACCGATTGTCCCCCCCAGCCTTGGCTGGCATCGCCGTGCAGCATTTGGCTGCGACTTGCCGCCGGGATTGCTGGCGCTGGAACGCTGGCGCCTGGCTGTAACTCTGCGTGCTGTGTTGTTTTTTCTTTCCAGAAATCGCGGCTGCCGGTCCCCAAGAGGCCGAAGGTCTCGGCAGCAGTAGTGGCCGCCCCTCCTCCCGCCCGCTGCTCCGCTCAGTCCGATGCCCTCTCGTCTCCAATGAGCGGTCACGCGATGCTGTCCGAAGGTCACGTGACAATATCCGGAGGTCACGTGATGCCAACCGCAGGTCACATGATATCGGTTGAAGGCCATGTGATGCCGGTCGGAGGTCATACGCCACCGGCAGGAAGTCACGCGACACCGGCTGGAACTCACGCGACGGCGATCGAAGGTCACGCGGCACCGGCCGGACGTCACGTGACTTCGGCCGGCGCACGCGCGACCACCCCGGGCGGCGCCGACGCGGCTCAGCGCGAGGGTGGCGCGGGGCCGTGCGAGGCGGACTCTTCGCGGGTGGAGCTGGAGCACATGCGAGCGGCGCTGGAGGACTACAAAAAGCAGAACCGCGCGCTCGAGGAGCGGCTCCTCCTGGCGAACAATGCAGCGGCGCCACCAGGGCTGCTAGCGCCGCCACCGAGCGGTGGGTCTCGCCGGGGGCGCTTGCGGACAACCGCCGGGTGCCTGCTCACAGGGAGAGCGGCGGGGCGCTCTTAACCCCGATTACTCCAGATCGAACTGATCTTAGATTTTTACTGGAATGGTATCGGCCACAGATGCTGCTGTGGTTATAACGGTCAACACAATGGACTTGCAAACCGGAAATCGGCGTTTCCATCTCCTAGCCTGGCAGTATAATCACAAGCTGGGCCTCCTCTAGGTTAACTCGGCCTAAAATGATTTTCTGCAAGTTAAGTTGTCGGCGTCTGTACCGTTTGCTAGATGTGACGCTGCTGACCACATCGGCGCCATGTCGCGCGTGCACCGGCGTTCGCCAACATCCCCGCTGCGTTTGTGTTGCAGGAGAGGCGAGCCTGGCCTGCAAGGGAGTGCAGGTGGAGGTGCAGGACCTGGGCTATGAGACGTGCGGGCGCAGCGAGGCAGAGGACTACTCCGGTGAGACGCCGCCCGGCGCTCTCGCCCCGGGGCCAGGCCGTGTGGCTAAATGTGAGCAGCGGGGGTGGTGGCAGGGGTCAGAGGGCAAGGGAAGGGGCACAAGCAGAGGCGGGAGGGAGCGGGAGTGTTTTCCAACGATGTGATTTTAGCGACAACATATTGCCAGAGCGATAAGTTACTCTTAAGAGGAGGAGCAGTTCTAGGAGTGGGGTTAGGATGTTGTCTATCCTGTGGTCGCTGCAATTTGTTAATTCTCATTACACTATTCAGTTTATCTGGCGACATCTAGTGGCTATGTTGAGCTCGTTGGGCCACTTCGTTTAAAGATCGCACCACTGGCGGGGGGGGTGGGCTAGGTGGGGGGGGACTGAGGGTTTGGTTGTTGCAGCCGTCATGAAGGTCCGAGAAAGGACGGGAACACCGCTACCGGCAGAGAAGGGAAACAAAATCGTGGAGGTGCTCGGTCGACAACAAAACACGGAGTGGATCGCCGAGTTGAGGGGCGACCAGGCCGACGAAATGGAAGCCAAGATGAAAGCAACCGTCGGCTTTTGCCGGCGTCCCAAAGGTGGTGCACGCGGAAACACGGGGCCCCGTCCGCGGGGGGCCACCGAGAGGCGCTACCATCAATCACGGGGCGACGGGGTGGGGGGCGGGAGAGCGGGCAAGGGAGAGAGCCGCACCCTGCCGGGCGTGGGGGGGGGGGGGGCGCGTGTTTTTGCGGAGCCGCCACCGGGCTTATTAATCGCGGGGAAAGCAAAGCACGACGCGGCTGACGCTAAGCAGGCGCCCGTTAAGACGTCGGCGCGTAGCCGTTAAGCTCGCCGCTAGCCCCGTGTAATTGGAGCCGCGGAGAGCGTGCGCCTGCCACGCAAGGGGTAATAGTGCCCAATTAGGGGGGCGGGGGTGGGGTGGTGGGCGGGGGGGGGGGGGGCGACGGGGGGCGGGGGGGCGACGGGGGGCGGCCACTGCCGGAGCCCTGCCCGGTCCGGTTCCTGCTTTGTTGTCGGGGCCTGCGCAGCGTCGCGCGGAGGAGCGGGGATAAGTGCTGTAATCACGCCGCGCCGGCCCCCAGCCTGGCTGGCGCCAGCGCTCAGCGGCTCGGCCGTTTCAAGTGCAGGGAGCGCCGCCGCCGCTACGGAGAGCAAGCGCCGTATTAGTTTCATTTCTTTAGGAAACCGCTCGGGGCCCTCAGCTTCTCGAGCACAGGGAGTCTCCGCGGTCCTGGCCCCATTCATCGATGGCTGCGCGAAAACACCGTCACATTAAATTTGGTTCTGCGCTTAATTTGGATACATTCCAGCCCTGAGAAATTTGAAATATTGTGTCCGATTGTCACGTGATGAACATTACCCTCGGTGGCGGAGCGGGTGGGAAAGTGCTGCCCTCTGCTGTGTTGACCAGAGGTCGCATGCAGGGATGTCACAGGTAGCTCTGTGATATTCACTTCTGCGAGCCCTCCTCTAACACGAAGGACTGGCACTGCGTCGTGAGCGATCCGAGTGGGTGTGATGCGTCATGTCATGGACACGATCCCGGTACTACGATCGCCACCTCGGCTGGTATCGCTCGCCCGCCCCGACGAACACGGAGAGCTCCGTGACGTTATTTTCGTCCACACCGGTCGCTCTGAGAGGCATGGGGAAGGAGGTGACTGCGAGATGAAGTCGTCTGAGTGGCGTCGCCCGTGGCGAGGCTGCCGGATGGAGCCGGCCGCTGCCGCTCGGCGCCCTTAAGCGTTTCCAGATGCGGCCGGGGGGCAGCAGGGCCAGCCGGGGCGGTGCCGTGCGCTCTCCCTACCTGTGGCCCCCCGGCCCCACCCCCCTCCTGCGCCCCCCTCAGGCCCCCAGAAACCTCTAATCAGCGGCACTTCCTGTTATCTGATCCGGAGAGGAGGAAATGACGAGGGCGCCGCCGCTGCCTTTGTGCCGAGACGACGGTGAAGACCGTCATGTGTCGTGGGCCGGTGGTCGTGGTAACGCACGTGTAAACGTGTACCCGTGCACATACGTGTGTACATGCGTAGATACGTATGGGTACATATATGTAGATGCGTCAGCACAGTAACACGTGCATGTGCGATTGTGTTGCGTACGTGTGTATTTACGTGTGTGTACATTATACATGTGTACGTTATGTGATGTGTGCGCCATGCCATGTATGATATAATTACCACGTGATTTGACATTATCGAGTCTAAAAGCGAGCGCATCTCTAGACGCCGTACAGAGATGTGTATGAAAAATATACATTATATATAGAGAGAGGGACAGAGAGGGGGGTAGTCTGCCGCAGCCATAGGAGAAGAGGAAGCTCTTGAGCCTGGACCTGACCATGGCTTCTGCAGTCACTCCGTGTCGTTGATCACCCCTGGTGGTTATAACCTGGGCTGGTTCATCTCTCCACATACGTTGGGGCCTTGATTTCCCCGGTGCAGTGATTGTAGACGTAACGATTGACGTAGGCGAACGAGAGCGGGGTGGCAGGACTTTCGCAAACTCTAACTCGGTGATCAGAGGCGGCTGCTGTGCTCTCCTCGCCTACCGCCCCACGTGGCGCGGTGGAGTCGAACATCCAGCAATGGATTGACAGAAGGGGGCTGTCCGCACGCACGCGTTGCGTCTCCACACCGAACCGTTCCTCTCGTTCCCGCAGGCCCCGGTGGGATCGCCCGCCACGGCAGCCGGGACGCCATCTTCCCTGCCGCCGGCGCCACAGCCGCCGCGGCCGCCGCCGGCAATGCCGCGGCCGCCGCCGGCGATGCTGCGGCCGGTGCCGTCGACGCCCCGGGGCTGCGCCGGCAGGTAGAGGACCTCAACGCGCAACTGGGAAACTACCGGCAGATCGTGCGCGAGCTACAGGCCCGCCAGCGCGGCCGTGACGGCGACGGAGTCGCGGCATCGGCGGACGTCGTCGGCACGGATGGCGTGGGCGGGCACCGCCACGGGCAGCCCAAGGCAGTGGCGCGCAGCGACTCCTGCAACGGCTCCGACTCGGCACAGGGCTCGGAGCACGACGGCGACGGCACGCCGTCCTCCGGCACGCCGAGATCCCCCGCGGTCGTGGGCGTCGGCCCCGGGCCGAGCCGGGGGGATCTGTCGCGTCCGGCCCAGAACGGGGGGGACCCCTTGGAGGGCCCCCGTTGCGCCGCGGACACTGACGGCGGGCGACGCGACGGCGAGGAGAGCGACGGGTCACCGGCGTCGGCCGCGGGGACGGCCACGGCGGCGTGGATGCGGCAGCTGTCGCGCGAGGCGGAGCGCGAGGTGACGCGGCTCATGGGCCAGGTCGGCCGTCTGGAGGAGCAGCTGCACGACACCAAGCGGCTCAACCGGCAGCTCAAGGAGCAGCTGCGCGGCCTCCACGGCAAGAGGGACAGCAGCGGCAGCGCTGGCGAGGGCCCGCGGTGAGACTCGCTGTGTGTTGTGGCACTGCCGGGAACGTTCACGGGACGCCATGTGAGTTCCGAATTTTAATCTAAACCCGGGTGGCTTCGACACGCGCGGCGTCTGGTGACGCTGAGCAAAGACCCATTCACCGTGCGAATTCCGCCACTGCAAGCACTGACATGAACACAGTGCTACAACTACACCACCATCACTCCTACATTCACACCACGACCACTGTAACCGCGTCACCACCATTATCACTACCACCACAAGACCACAGATACTGGTCACTGGTATTGGCTGTGAGTGGGAATCGAACCCCCCGGTTGCTGGATTCATAGCCAAGTGCAGTGCACTAACCATTGTGCCCCCCCCCCCCCCCCCGGCACCAGGCTGGACTCGCTGGTGCAGGCGCAGGCGCGGGACCTGTCGGAGCTGCGCCAGCGGCTGCGCTTGAGCGCGCGGCTGTGCGGGGAGCTGCGCGAGCGCCTCTGCACGCTCACCAAGGCGCTGGAGGAGCTGCTGAGCTCGGGTGACGTGGACTACTACGCGGGCGAGGGCGTCCGCAAGCAGCTGGGGCGCACCGCCCACCTCATGGACAAGCTGCTGTCCCGCATCAACTCGGGTGAGCGGCGCCGTCGGCGGCGCCAGCGACGTATTTTCCTCTTTTTAGTTCCCTTGGGCGGTGTTCGGCACCGTTTCGTGAGCTGGGACTGGAGAACCGGCTTTTCCCGGTCTGTCTGCCATTTCACCCGAAGCCACCAGCTGGCTGGTGAGGGTTTAGGGTTGAGGCCAGTACTGTTGGCTAGTTGGCTCGGGTCACTGTAAGCGAGAGGTCTGGTACTAGTGACCAGTCGGCTCGTTTGGCAGGGCGTAGTGGCTTGTTGTTTCCCACTAACTCCCTGCTGCCCCCTCCACGCGTCTCCTCCCCCCCACTCCCTACCCAACTGCTGTTCCTCTTCCTCCCCAGCAGAGGGGGCCCCTGATGGAGGACGTGCGGAGAGCGGCGACAAAGACGACACCGTCAAGTGAGTGTCTGATTCGTCCTTCCTCGTCTTGGCCGCGACCCCTAAGCCTGACCCCTAGCCCTGACCACCAGCTCCCAATGCTCTGCACTCATGCTAGCTTCGGCTGCCACCATAGCTATGTTGATGACTCTTATTTCTGAGCGTAACCATGACCCATATAATTCAAGGCTTGTGTTTGCGTTTGTGAAAGCTCATATGCTCCTGTGTGTTTGTGTTCCGAGGTGTCGGCCCGTGTGTGTGTTCCTGTCTGTGTGTTGCTGTGTGTGTGTACCTGTCTGTGTGTGTGCATGTCTGTGTGTGTGTGTTCCTCTGTGTGTTCCCCTGTATGCGTGCGTTACCGTGCGTTCCTCTGCGTGTTCCCCCATGTACGTGCGCATGTTGGTTTAACGTTGGACCCCGCCGGGGCCGCCCCGTGTTTGTCTTGCTGATTGGCCACTGCTGGAGGATGTAATTAAACCCTCCATCCACCCCCCCACCACCCCCCGCCCCAACGTCGGCACGGCTACCGTAGTTTATTTTTCGTGACGATTATGACTTGGGGATTGATTCTTTTTTTGCCAGTTCCTTTTCCCCGGTGCCGATCGGCACTCGCCAGAATAAATTGAAGCTGAGCTCCCGGAGCACCGCTTACAGGCGGCGGCGCCAGCGCCGTGGCGCAGCGCACCTGGCATTGGGGCGCACCCCTGTCCAATTTCCTGCCCTCTCTGTAGCCCAGTGTCTGGCCCTCCTGGTACCTGGGTCCCCAAGCGTGAGCGAGCAGCCTCGCCCGTGGTGTCGAGGCACCGGGTCCACGGGAGTTAGCCAATTTACCGGTTGTAACGGTTCTTTCGGTCGCGATACTTGCGCCACGGTTATGTGCACATGGTGGTGGTGCTGGTGGTGGTTCTGAGTAATGATGGTAGTGGCAGTGGTGGTAGATCTTGTCGTAATAATGGTCGTGGGTGGTTGTCGTGACAACGGTCGCAGTGATGGTTGTGTGGTTGTGTGTTTTTTGCGTGGTTGTGCGGCGAGCAGTGGTGCAGGGGGATCCCTGCAGCACGAGGTGGCCATGCTGAGGAAGCAGCTGGAGACCGAGCGGCGTCACCTGACCAAGAAGCTGCAGGAGGCGACGCGGCGCAGCGAGGCGCAAGCAACGCACACGCACACGCGCATAGAGAGGTGGCACACGCACGCACTTGTGGCAATGTTTAGTACAGTCGTTCTTTACGGTCGAATGAGCGACTTCCCGCCGAACAAAGACACCAAGTGCCATGTACCGTGCTTCTCTGCATAACGGGACCCGTGCACCGCACCTGGCGCAGGCTGGAGGAGGAGCTCCTGGAGCGGGACCGGCTGATCGAGGACCTTCAGCAGCAGCTGTCGTCTCCGCCTCCATCGCCCTCGGCCTGCGACGACCGCTTCCTGCGCCCGCGTTCCGCCTCCGGGTCGGGTCGCTCGAGCCACTCGCGCTCCCGAGCCGGCTCCACGTCGGGATCCGTCTCCGGGTCGGACGGATCCGTTTCTGGTTCCGCCCCACGCTCGTGGAACCGCTCCTGCTCGCTGAGCTCCGAGCGCGATTCGCTGGACCGCAAGTCGCTCGCCGAGGAGGAGGATGGCGACAGTTTCCAGGATCACTACAACCCGGCCAGAGGGCCAGGGGAGCGTTACCGTGACGACCAAAGGAGGGCAGCGCCGGGGGCGGTACCCGCGGCGGCGGTGGCGGCGGCGGTGCCTCGGGGTTACCATAGCGACGCGGAGGTCCTGAACCGGGGGCCTTGCGGTTACCACGGAAATGGGCTGGCGCACAGCCTGTCCGGGTTCGGAAGTGCCGATGTGTCGTTCGAGCAGCGGGGTTACCATAGCGACACGGGCCACGCAGGATTGGCTGCTGGACATCACGCCTCCCATCATGCGCTAGGTGAGCGTTTGATCACGATCTGTGTTTTGTGTAGAGAGGGAACGACATTTCCTTGTGAAGCTGCTAGTTTCAATACACCTCGAGTATTATAACTTTCGCCACCGTCAGCTGTGGAGTCATCACTTCCTCAATATGCAATAGCCTTGAGTAAGTAAAATGGTTACGAGAAGTCAGCAGGGTATCAATAAATGGATCTCCCTGGATTTCGATGTTCTCTCCTTTGGTTGCCACTCCGTCGTGAGTCTTGACCGCCGGGCCGTCGTCCCTTCTAGCCGTGACGCGTCGTGCCCAAGAGAGGGAAGCGGGGAGAAGCGGAGAGCAGCGGGTTAACGTGGCCATCATTTCTTGAGTGCCGCTGTAATCGATCCCCACGCGCGGGGGAGCAGCCGAGCGAGGCAAGAGGGGAGCGGCGAGGAGAGAAGCGAGGGGGAGTGCACGGGAGGCAGCCTCCACGGCCTCCTCATGACTCATTCATGCGCCTTGTGTGACGGGCGGATGGACGGCTGCGCCGCTCGGCCTCTGCGGTTACCGGCGTGCGGCTTGCATTACGCTCGCCGCTCCGCCCGCTTCCTCGCCAGCCGAGCCGTGCCGCCAGGCACCTGCTGCTGCGGCATCTCCACCGGCGTTCCCCCGGCCGTCGCCATACTAACGTTTGTTCTTGCCGCGTGCCGTTATCTTGCAGCTGCGCAGGCGTACGCCGCCGCTGCCGCCGCCGCCGCAGGGGCGCCGTTCGGAGCGGCGGAAGGCGCCAAGAATCTGGCGCTCGTCGTGCACGGCGCGGAGAACCGAGCACTCGACGCGCACGGCTGCATTTACGCGAACGCCCCCACCGCAGGTAACGGGAACCTCCTTCCTCGCTAATGGGGGCCGTGACCCCTTGAGTTGGCCGGCGCGTTGTAGACGCACGCCTGGTTCTGCGGGTCCCGTGCGCTCATCCCAGGCCGTCCGGCAAGCTCGGAGCTGCGCTCGGAAGAACGGTCGGGTTTTGTGCCGCAGTCGTGTCCATGATGACAGACTGATCGGATCGATTTCTGCATGGCAAGACCGTGAGAGATGTCGAAGGCTTGGAGAGGCCTTCATCCAGCAGTGGATAGATCATGGATCGTGCAGATGATGATGGCGTCTGAGGGCGCGGTACAGATACAGCAGACATGTTTAGTTTATCGAGAGACAGACTCGCGACACGCAGCCTCGGCGTGTGTTGACAAGATAGAGCTGCTTGGTTTTTGATTGCCCCTTCCTCGAAACCTCCAGCCGGCGCTCGGCCACTCTTGTGTACTTAGTCACAGGACTCTATTCCCTGTTCCTTCCCAGTGCTGTTCACGTTTTGTTCGCGCTCCTCCTGATGTAACAGCGCTGCTGCCCCTTTCATGGAACCTTGTCTCTGACTTCCGACCTCATCTCGGACCTCCACTACTGCCCCCTTCCCGTGACCTTGTCTCTAACCTCCTGCTGCCGCCCCTCTCCGCGCGGGTGCGCGCCTACCGCTCCCTCTCTCTCCCAGGAGCGCCTGGCCTCTTCCTGCCGTCCTTTCCTTCTCACTCTCGCGCCCTCGAGCTGTGCCGCCCCCCACCGTTAACGGCGGTGCCGGCGCCAGTGGCCGAGGGCCCCCCCCATCGGCCGGGCCTGCCCTACACGCGGCCGCCCCCTCCGGGCCAGGGCCGCCCTCCGCTGGGCCCCCACGCGCACCCCCCGGCCCTCTGCCTCTCCGACATCCAGCGGGAGCTCGACCTCCTGCAGAGGCAGCTGGGAGAACGTGAGCTCCGCTAACCCCTCTCTGGGAACCGGTTCCCGCGAGCTCGTGGGTTAGGGTTGGAGTGGGCTAGGTTGATGTCCTGTGGTCTTGGTTAATCATCTAAGGCCCAAGTTAAAAGGTAGACATAAGATCCACGGGCTTGTTCCTTGCCTTCATCCAGCAGTGGACTGTCCACGGCTGATGATGATTTAAACTGTGCATTAGGTTGCAGGTTTCGGCAGTGGTTTGGAGAAACTAAACTCCAAAGGGGTTTATGCTATGCGTTTACATGATCCTGTAGACTTGTCGGGTAAGGGTTTAGGCTGTGTGCTGGGGTTAATTTTCAAACTGTTTATTGTATTTAGACCGAGGTGGCTAGCGGTGAATGTTGACGTGTTGGGTCTCTTCGAGGTTTATTCTCAGCTGGAAATCGGCCTTAGGGCCCTTGTTTCCTACTCTTTCATCTGCTGCCTTCCACCATCGGTTTCTCTCTCCCTGGGGTTCGTAAATGTCCACTCCCTTTGCTGGCGCCCGCGCTCGCGCGGGGAGCTCGGCGCAAAGCGCCCAGGGGCCGGCGCCGCTCACCGACGCGGTGGCCGTGTGGTGCTCGCAGGCTCGGCAGAGATGGCGCTGGCGGGGCAACACCAGCAGCAGCAACCGCACCAGCAGCATCACGAGCAGCAGTCGCAGCTGCACCATCACCAGCAGCGCCAGCAGCCGCACGGAGCGCCGGGCTGGCAGGGCGGCGCCGCCAAAGCATTTGCGGCGCCGGTTGCCGGCGAGACGGCGCCGCCGGCGCGCGACACCGCGCTGCGGGAGCGGAACGAGACGCTGCACGAGCGTCTGCGCGGAGCCGAGGAGCTCAACGCCACGCTCAGGGCCGAGCTGGAGCTGCACCACAGCCTGCTGGGCAGCCCCGGGCAGGGGCAGCTCCAGGGGGCGCGGTCGGGACAAGGGCAGGGGCAAGGCTGGGCCCGGGAGGCGCCGTCACCCCGGAACGTGGAGCAGCCGACGGCGCCCTCGCCCGTGTTCCCCAGCAGGAACACCGCAGGTAGTGGCGTAGCCAGTGTGCCGTGCGTGCACCTCCACTGTCTGCGCAGGAGTTTACATCTTTTTTGTGGGTTTTTTTTACCATTATTTAATTCCAGGTGCGCTTTTGGCGTCGTGAGATGTGTTCGAGAATGTTCCGTGAAAGGAGCTGTCACAGAACTGCTTCTGAGATCCCTTCGAATGGCCACTTTCATCCACACGTGCGGTAGTCAGAGCTGCGTGTTCGTCAAATTAAGAACAAAACCAAATTTAATTTGTGACTGGGCTCAGATCATCAACTCGCTGCAGATTCGAACCCAGGTCCTCACCTGTACTGAGCCAGCGAATCATCTGCAGATGTCACATGGGACATTTGACTGTGATCTGCAATCCAAAGTCAGGGCAGATTAATGGAGGTGAGAGCAGCGTGGCGCAGGTGAAGGCGGTGTGGCACAGGTGAGGGCAGCGTGGTGGAGGTGAGGGCAGCGTGGTGGAGGTGAGGGCAGCGTGGTGGAGGTGAGGGCAGCGTGGTGGAGGTGAGGGTAGCGTGGTGGAGGTGAGGGCAGCGTGGTGGAGGTGAGGGCAGCGTGGTGGAGGTGAGGGCAGCGTGATGGAGGTGAGGGCAGCATGATGGAGGTGAGGCTAGCTTAGCGGAGGCGATGGCAGCGTGGTGCGGGCGAAGGCAGCGTGGCGGAGGTGCGAGAAGTTGGGCGAGGGTCACCGTATGTGTGTGCCGCGTGGCAGAGCTGCTGGAGGAGCACCTGCGGGAGATCCGTGCTCTGCGACGCCGTCTGGAGGAGTCGATTCTCACCAACGAGCAGCTCCGGCGCCAGCTGGAGCAGCGGCTCGCCGACTCGGAGCACGGTGCGGAGCGCACGCGGGACACGCTTGACGCATGCGCGGTCGGCACGTAAGTGACGGGCACGCGACGCGCGCGCATGCACTGTTAACCTATTTGCGCGTGTCCCTGCATGCGCAGGCAACTCCACCAACATCTACATTCAACGCTCGGAGGAGAACCGCTGGCACCGCGAGCGTAGCGGACCCCACGGTGAGTGCAAAGATAAAGACAAAGATCCCCCGTGTAGTCTTTTAACTGGCCATTGGGCCAAGTGCTGTTCGCGAGCACCTATGAAGGCCGGAACGGCACAGAAGAGGGTGGGGTGGCCAGTGCACAGACACACGTACACAGACATCGTGTGCACTGATGCGCAAACACTCACGTGCACGCAAACGTGTACGTGTAGACGCGCAGGCGTGAACATGCACACATGCGTGTTTGTACCCACATACATACACGTGCATGCACGCACACGTACACACGTGTTTTCGTTAAGCATTACGAGGAGCCGGCTGTCAACCACCCCGCCACCTCAGCTGTTACCTTGAGTGAGTGGTCACTGTCACCTGATCGTCTAGAACAGGTGTGCGGCCCCGCCGGTACGTCGCGTTGGGTTTAGGCCGCTCGCCAAGATGCGCAGGGTTAAGCGCGCGTACGCGGCTGTCGTCTACAGACGCCGGCTCGGAGGAAGAGGCGGTCCTCAGGGAGGCGCTGCTGCGCAAGACGGAGGAGCTGGAGCAGCTCGGCGCCGAGCTGGACGCGTCACGCTCGCAGCTGGCGCAGCGCCAGTCCGAGCTGGACGCGGCGCGGGCGGCCGGCGAGCGGCTCCGGCGCGAGCTGGAGGAGACGCGGGCGCGGGACGGGAGAGGAGACCCGGCGGGCGAGCGCCGAACTGGAACGGGCCGACCGGGAGCGGGCGGGAGCCAGGCCGAGCTGGAGCGCGTGCTGGCGCAGGCGAGGGAGGCGGCGTCCTGAACTGGAGGTGGCGCGGGAGAGGCTGCGCGGCGCCGAGCGGGCGGGGGAGGATCTGCGCGCCGAGCTGGCGGCGGAGCGGGGCGAGCGCCGGAGGGCGGAGGCGGAGAAGGGAGAGAGGGACGCGCGGGAGAGGGCGGCGCCAGCCGGCGATCACGGCGACGACGGAGAGGAGCTGTCGCGCCAGCTGCGGGCCGCCCACGACGACATCAACAGGTGCGACGGCGCCAAGAGGGCCGCGGGGCGCTTGCCTCCGCACGCGCCGTGGTGCCGCGCTCGCGACGTTTCCTCCCGTCGCTTTGTTTCTCTTTGCGGCGTGGTGCCCGTGGTGAGTTGTGTGGTGGTGGTGTCGCAGGCTGCAGGGTGAGGTGGGCTGGCTCAAGCAGCAGCTGGGAGAGGCACAGCAGGTGGTGACGTCGCTGAAGGTGGAGATGAAGGTGCAGGAGCGTCTCAGCGGCACTCCTGCCGCCCGCCACACAGGTTCCTCCACTTCCCTGGCCTCTCTCCTTTGCAATACGCGACTCTTCAATACAGCATCGGTTTACATGCACTTTCAGAACGCCGTGTGGCTGATCAGATGCGTAAAGAATAAATCACTTGTTTACCGAACAGCTATGTGAAGGAGGCATGTAGTCTGTTTTTTTCTCTTGTAATTGAACACAAATCCGATTCTGCTCACCCGTCGCTCCATATAATTTGTGCCTCTCGCAGACAAGAAGGCGGTGCTGAGTCGCCGGCGCTCCACGGACGCCCTCGGGCACGACACCGGGGCGCGACCCCCGACCCCCGACGCCGTGACGCTGGCGGAGCTGCTGGCGGAGATGCGGGCACTGCGGAGAGAGCTGGAGCGCGGGATCCAGGCGAACCAGGCCCTGCGGCTGCAGCTGCAAGCGCAGCTGTGGCATGGGGAGCGGGCGCCGCCGCCGCCCCCCACCACGGCCCCCTCCCCCGCCGCGCCGGCTTCCACCATCAACATCAACTACATGTGGCCGAGGGATCCCTCCTCCCCTGCTAGCGCCGCCGGTAAGTTCACCCCCAACCGCCAGCGCTGCTGTCGCCCGAGGCCCGCCGCCTTCCCCTCCCTGAGATGGCACTTCCCAAAATCTCCCCATCGCCTCGCTTGAATGCCCGTCCTGCGTTGTTCACCTCCCATCACCTTTCACCACCTCTCATCCCCTGCCATCCCTGACCATTGCTCACCGATCACCTCTCAAACGGGTCACGTTGATCAAATGAACATCGCTGCCTCTGTTCTTCCTCCACGCGCCCCGTGACCTCCGTATGCTCACCGACGACGCCGCAGGAGAAGACGGAGGAGGGAGCGTGCGGGCGACCCGCGGCGGAGCGGAGGCTGCCGACGGGACCCCGGGCCCGCAGGCGTTCCCCACGCCGCCCAGCTCCTCCTCGTCCCTGCGAGGACTCGACCTCTCCGAGTCGACGCTCAGCAGCATCGAGGGTCAGCGCCCCCCCCACTGATCGCCACCGACCTCCCGCCACTCCCTCCCCGTTCACGCCGCTCCGCCCCCCCGCACCTCGTGCCCACACCCGCAGAGCCGCCACCTGCGGCATGAGAGGACGCCCGTGTCCCGAGAGTGAGATGGTGACCCCCTCCCTAATGACGCTCGCCTACCCTCTGTACGATTGGGATGGGAGGTTCACTTCTCATCCCTGCCTATTGAAATTGGTTGAGCGGATCGGCAATGTGAGGGCCGTTTTTTTGTTTGCGGAAACTACTTGACACGAGCTTTCAAATGACTCATCACTCATTGACGTTAGTGGGAGGGTCTAGCAGGAGTTTTCTAGGCAGACGCAGCTTGGTCTCTTAGTGCAACCATGAGATGTCTTAACGACTCGTCGATTCGTGGATTTTAACTGATCGGTACACTCCGTAGCGTGTGCCATTTGGCACGTTCAAACGTGCCTTTCTCGTCTGTTCGTGTAGAAGTAGAGGGGCTCCGGAGCCCTCTCCGGTGGAGCCTCTTCTGCCAGCAGGGCTGTGAGTGAGCAGTTGCGGGACTGCCTCTGTGCGTGCTGTACGTTAAACGGCGCCCGGTTGTTCCGCTGCGTCTGCGTGTTTGCGACAGGCGTCCGCAGCGGCAGTGGTGTGCCGCGCCTCAAGGGCGGAAAGTCCTCCACCCCACACCCGGAGGGGAGCAAGGCATTCTGGGATGCGGCTGGCGGTCACGTGATCGCGCTGGCCGGGGATTACGACGCGCTGCGGCAGCGCGTGGCCGAGGGGCGGCTCCTGATCCGCGGCATGGACTCGCGCATCCGCGACTGCCTCAACACGCTGGCGCAGCACGTCGCCGGGCGCACGGTGCGTCCGCTCGGCACCACCACGCGGTTTCGTGGAACGGCGGCGGCGGCGGCGAAGTCGCAAACTTGGCACTCGCGACTTGCCGCTCGTCTCGCCGCTTACCGCGCCGCCCTCTCTCGTTCTCTGCGTGGCAGACGTCGGACGTGGCGACGGTGCGGGAGCTGCGTGGGAACGTGAGCGCCATGCAGCAGCTGCTGGAGGAGGCTGCCGCCCTGCTGCAGCTCTTCTGGCGCGCGGCACTGCCACCCACGGCGCCGGCGGGGGCGCCGGCGACACACACGCAGGTGCTTCGCGCGCCCCACTGTACATACACCGCGTGCACGCTGCCGGATGAAGGCCTCAAGCCGTCGCCATGTCACGGTTCTGCGGTGTAACGAACCATCGAGCATCTACGGTGTGTGTAGCGGCCTGGCGTGAACGCTCCCTCGGTGCGCGCGGCTTCCTCCCCCGCGCCGTGCAGGGTGGCGTGCTGAGCGACGAGGTGACGCGGCTGCGGCGCAAATTGACGGAGCAAGAGTCGCTGCTGCAGAGCACCGTGAGCCGCCTTCGCACCTCCAACCAGCGCAAGGACAGCGTGGAGCGGGCAATCATCAAGCAGCGTGCGTTGCGTTCCACAAACTCGTGCCACCGCGGGGAGTATTGAGGACACTTGTGTGTTTGTGTGGGTGTCAGCGGGTGTACCAGGGGGTGTGCCAGGGGGTGTACCAGGGGGTGTGCCAGGGGGTGTGCCAGGGGGTGTGCCAGGGGGTGTGCCAGGGGGTGTGCGCTCGTGTGCGTGAGTGGGGAGCGGTAGTTTAGTGGTCAGGGCCCTGCGCTGTAAACCTGGCGGCCCGAGTTCCATTCCCGCTAACGGCCAACACCGGTAACGATTATCTTAACCGGTTCAGGGACCCTTCCAGTTTGACTCGGCCTCGAGTGAGTTCCTGGTGCGGTGTGTAAACATCAATACTGGGGAGGCAAAGGCGGCCGGGCATTACGAGCCACCTCCAGCGTGGCTGCCGGCGGTGCTGCCCTCGAAGCTGCGCGCGGTTCTCACGTTCTCCCCCTGTGCCCGACAGTGACCAGGACGCACGAGGTGCTCAAGAAGGCTCGCGGCAACTTGGAGGTGAGGTCACTGTTGAGCGCCGGCTGATGCTGCCGCTCCGCCCAGGGGAGAGGTGGCGCCGCTTGTTCCCTTGGGGCCACGCAGGCTGCGCGTGCGCGCAGGGCGACGGGCTCACGGCAGTGCCTGCAGCAGAGGTTCTCGTCTCGTGCGGCGAGGCAGCTGCTGCTCCGACTGGCAGCACGGGCGCAGCCTCTCCTTTCGCAGCTCCTGCGTGCACCCTCACTCACCGGCACGGCGCCGTCTCGCCCACGTCGCTCGGTCCCGTGCGTTCGCCGTGCCCGTCCCCTGCGCATCGCAATCGGGGCGGAGCTTCGATGGCGACGACGCCATCGTTGATCTGCGCCCCCTACTGTACATCCCGTGCACCTCACCTGTCCATGCTAAGTGCTATTCTTGCACTGTTCACCTTTGGCTGGGCACCACCTGTGTGTTCCACGCAGCGACCTACCTACCACACCTGTTACCTGTGAGCTGCGTGCTCCACTCAACGACTTACCTGTCACTTGTGAACTGCACGTTTCCCTCAACGACTTACCCGTCTCGCCTCTCACCTGCAAGCTGCCCTTCACACCTGTGTCCCTGTCTTTTCTCCTTTTTTTCGTCCGCCGCCTCTTGTTTTCTCCGTGGCACGCAAGCCCACGCAGGTGAACCCCTACCTGGCCTTGGGTCTCGGATTCGCTCCTCTGATGAGCTCAGGTCAGTACCGCCGCCCCGCCTCTACGTGCGCCTCCAATCGCTCTCCGGATGCTCTACGATCTCCCGCTGCAACCCCTGAATCCTCACCCCTGTGTTACCCGGCTCTTTCCTTACCCACGAGTTCACGATGATTTTCGGTTGATGTGGAACGGCTGATACGACGATGTCACGTGATCGGGCGCCTCTCATCGACGTGATGAGAGGTGCGGTGTTTAACTTTCCACATAGCATCCCAGCGCCAACGCTCAACGCTACTCATCACGCAGCACCACCACTCAACACAGCACCGCCAGACGCAGCACCATGCAGCACCATGTGGTAGTTGATTGATTCACGATGGAAGTGGAGGCGGCGACCCAAGGTGATGGAGGTTGACACGTGCGTTGCTGTGTGCATTGTGCCAGCAGCAGCACGCGCAGGCAGCCTGTCCCCCGGCTCGCTGAGCTCCGGACTCTCCAGGACGTGGGACCCCCTCTGCAGTTCCGCAGGGAACTCGGCCCCCAGCAGCCCGGAGCTGGCGCACTCGCCCTGCCACTACTGAGCCCCGTGTCCGGCACCCAGCGGCACCCGACCACCCAGCACAATAGCGCTCGCCACCCAGCATGCAGCACTCGCTCGTCTACCACTCGACCACCCAGCGCCAGCGGCCCGAGCGTCGCTCGCTCACCCATCCTGCCGCTACCAAACACCGCATCCAGCGTCCAGCCCTCTGCCGCTACCAAACACCGCATCCAACGTCCAGCCCTCTGCCGCTCACCGCCCACCGCCCAAGCACCCAGCAGCACCGCACTCTGCAGCTCACCACACGTAGCCTAACACCGCCACCGCTACACCGCTCAACCCACGCCACAACCACCGCCACCACTGCATGGCTGATCGCTCGCCGGTACTCGCGATCCCGCGCCGTTTCCTTTTGCCGAGCCCTCGGACACCGTCACGACGTCGAACCGTTTCCGTGGCCGAGTTCGCGGCAGGTGGTGGCGGGTTTGTATCAGGGCATTAGAAGGTCGTGGCAGGTCATTAGAAGGTCTTGGCAGATTACGGGAACTCGTAGCAGGTTGTAGACAGGGCTTCATTTCAGCAGTCTGGGTCGGCTAGCCAGAAAATATTTCTGTGCCCGGCACACCACCTCTAGGATTCCTTTTCTCGCTTATCGCTGTGGCTACTGGGCACGTGCCACCTACTAATCCAGCCTACCTGTAGCAGCAGCAGCAGCCTTGAAAATATTGCGTGCTAAATTAAGCCCCGGTTGTATGCGTTTGTAGCAATTCATACTCATGGCAGGTTGTGGAATGTTGTAGGTATCTGGCAGCTCACAGGTACACGTGGCAGGTCACAGATACACGTGGCAGGTCACAGGTACACGTGGCAGGTCACAGGTACACGTGGCAGGTCACAGACGGTGGCAGGATGGTGAGAAGGTGCCCTTGGCAGCTTCTCCGTCATTGGTAGAGAGGGAAGTGAGATTAAGAGTATGGAAGTGAGATGGTCCAGGGTTGTGTTGGGGGGCTCCCAACAGGGCTGGGTTGTGGGAGGCAGGGGGTAGGCCCAGCATGGCTGGCTGTCCCCCATTGGTCCAGTGTGGCCAACTCAGACACCAGAACCCAAATTATGATTAATTCCAACACCTCGATTATATTTTTTTAAGACTTGGTTGCCAACCAGAGGCCCCAAGGCCCAAAACGTCAAGCAGCCAGTAACAAACAGTACAATTGAGTTGTAATAGATAAGAGTGAACAAGTTTCGCGAATTGAGCACGTTTATTATCATTATTATAAGAGCTTGGTGGAAAAGAGACAATGGGAGGAGGGAATTCCATATTTATGAATTTCGACTGTTTCAGGAATAATGTTCCGTAGCGTCCTGGCTGTAGAGACAGGTTTGTAAAACAAACAATTGAGACGGGATGTGATGTCGTGTGGCCGCTCACCACGGGTAACTGATCTTCCTCTTTGGCCCTCGGCACGGAAGAGGTTTCTCACCCCTGGCTCTCCTGACGAGGTGCGTTGTAGCGCACTGTCGTCATGCCGTCACAACACGGAGAGAGGAGGGGGGAGGTCAGCCTCTGGGTCAGGGTTCAGGTTGGGGTGACCCGCCCACGTGGATCAGCGGTAGAGCGAGCGCCTCGGACTCAATCGGAAGGGAACGAGTTCAAATCCTAGTTGGGGAGCGGGGGTGTTGACACTGTTCATCATCCCTCTCTCTGGGGTCGATAGAAGTACCGCATTGTGTGGAAGCTCAACGGTGATTGTCCTATGAGTAGACTCGCCCCCACCAAAGGAATGTGGAGTTTCCCCCGCTGGCTCTGCAGAGCAGTCTCTAGATGGGAGATGAGCCTGGGGTCTGGGTGGGGGCCGCCATCTGTCGCGACGGCCAGGCGGGCGACGTGATCCTCGCCATGGGCCGCGGGGAGAGGGGAGACGTTGTGATCTGTGTTGACGATGTCGTCAATGGTTTATCTCGGAGGCCGCTGCGCAATAATGTTTGGTCGATTCCTTTCAGAGGATCGCCTGAGACGGTGATTATGAATGGAGTGGGTACGAGCGGGAGGGGTATCCGAGGTCTTGGCACAACGTAGCCGCAGCGCTGACCCCACGTCAGTCATCTCCACTCGCTCACTAACCACGCCAGCCAACCAGACCATAGTACTGGCCCTAACCAGAACTAACTAGATACTAACCACACTGGCCAGCCAGATGCTAATACTGGCTGTATCCCTCAGTCTAAATGTATCCCTAACCTAGTGACACTAGCCAGCCACACTCCAGTACTGGCCCTAACTCTAACCAGTACTAACCAGACTGACCATACTAACTCGCTCGATTATAATTCTGACTTTAACGAGTAACCACACCAGCCAGCCAGGCCATAACCAAACCAACCAACACTTTAACCCCTTCACTGCCGAACGGCCCAACACACTGCGAGACATCCCAACATACGAACTCTTGTCACTGCTGAACGTCCCAGCATCAACATCACCCTCAAGGCACGACCAAACCCGGACGCGCTCAGCGCGTGTGTTAGTTACCTTGTCCCGTTCCACGGAGGTTCTAGGAATCTCAATCGAGAGCTCGGTGTCGCGCTTTCATGGAAGGGCCCTGTAAGCGTCATTGCAGTCGTGGCGCGGTAATGAGGAGATGAGACTGAAGGCTTCCGAATGTAAGGGATTTAACCCTTCAGCTGCCACCACCGTAAGTGCCGCGAGCTTTGCCGTTCCTCTGCCTTTAAGTCTGCGAGTTCTGCCTTACCTGCGCCTCCTGGAGGTCCCTCCTGGAGGGGGAGCCCACCTCGCCCCCCGCCTCCCCGCAGGTGATCGACAAGAGGCAGCAGGTGCCCGAGTGTTACCTGTTCACAGGTGTACACACTCGCGCACAGGGGTTCAGTATGAATACTGATTTGATGGTTACCTTTGCACGGGCACTTGGATGGGCTGTACAGGTGTTGGGCGGCACTCTCGCCCTGCCTGTGCGCTGTGTGTATGTATATAGAACGATTCGTCGTCGATGCTTAGCGGCTGGCACGTATGTACATATGTGAATTGCCAGTGGAATTGGCCAGGCTGCCGAGCACGTGGCCGCGTCATTGAGCAGTCACTGTTGAAGTTCGCACCCTTTGTGAGCGGTGGTCCGTGCGGTGGGGGGTGGCTAGGGGTGGGCTACGTGTCGCTGTGAAGTAACGCCGGCGCGAATGCTGACCCTCGCCACGTTCTAGGCGTGACCCCTTGCTGTCACCACACCCTAGCCAGCCAGAACCCAGCCTCTAGCCATAACCACTGTCGCCCAGCCAGACCCAGAGCGAAAACCAAGGGATTCATTTCTCACTGGATAATTTTGCAGTACGCTGTTTGGCTCGCTTGTCGTTGGTAGCATTGGGCATGCTTGCACTACCGCTAAGAGGAGAAGGTACGCCTATACATTGTAATAATACAAGATTTCGGCATAAATTCCTGTGGAGCTATGCTTAGAATAAGCAGGACGAGATGGATATGGTTACCAAAATACCCCCCCCCCCCCCCCCCCCCGGAAGCGGCTTTCCGGACTGTTCAGGCTGAAGTTGAGCATTGGCGGTAACCATAACCAAATTATCCAGCCAGGTCACATCCACGGCTACTGAATGAGGCTATAGGGACCCCCGCGTGTAGCTTCATCTCAAAAACCCGAGGCGCGTGACACGGACCTCCCCGATCCCAATCGGAGCCGTCTTCAAGCAGCCTCGATCATGCCCGCAGACCTGACATTGTATTGACGTATACTGTATAAAGTTACAGTATTATATACTGTAACTTTATACAGTATTATATACTGTATAAAGTTACAGTATTATATACTGTATGTATCGGGTATGTTTGACACGGCGTGGCGAGACGCCCCCCTGATCCGGAGGCCCCGAGTTGGGGCCTCGGGAAACAGCCCCGGGTCCCCGATCGCATGCGCTGAGCCCAGTTGACCCCCACGGGTCCGTGCGCCCTCCCCATGGACCCCTCGCCCCCCTCCCCCCCCAGTGTTAATAAAACGAGGAGCGCTCCCAACTTGTACCGTGTCGCTCTGAGTTCTCTGTGAGGTGCTTGCCCCCACACACATGCGAGCCGTGATCTATCGTCATCATCATCATGAACTCTGGTCTTGCTAATGCTGGATGAATTATCCATCGTTAACATTGGCTACGGTCTATCCATTGATGGCGAAATTGCCGCCTCGTGAGCCATGGTCTCCACTACTTGATGAAAGCCGCTCTATCATTCGTCTTTGTCTATCCTCTGCTGGAGGAAGCCTCCCACCCCCGCAAGTCGCTGACATACTTCACCATGCCACATCATAGGTTTTAATGGCGATGCTGGCCGCGTGGAATCTGTTGCAGATTCAGATGAGAGTTATTCGACCGTTGAATTGCAATCCAGACGGATCGAGTGACCCGATCAACCTCTGCGAGCCCAGCTGTGCTGGTCACGTGTGTAGTGAGTTCCAGGAGACTTGCGATAATACAACACGGGGCAGCCCTTACCCCGCTCTCTCGGGAGCTACAGCCTCTGGGCTAACGTGCCCTGTCACTCGGGGTCACCTTGAGCCCTCTGGCTAGGGCAGGGGTCGGCAACCAAAATAACAAGAAGAGCCATTTCTTTCCAATTCGGTACAAAATTCAGTATTTCAAGAGCCGCAATGCATCTGAGTACATACGTACTCATCGTCAAGAAGCAGCCCGTAAAGAGCCGCATGCGGCTCCGGAGCCGTAGGTTGCCGACCCCTGGGCTAGGGTGACCTAGGGGAGACTGGCTGACCCGACACAGCCAAGGTGCGAGTCCTGACCACGCGTCCACGGCCCTTACAAGGACATCGGGTCCCAGGGCCCTAGCCTAGCTGGTCTTCGTCGCGCTGCCTCGAGCCGACCTGGGAGCTGCCTTTTATACTCGTCCCGGGGACTCTCTGCCCCCGGTACCGCCCCCTTTCTGGAACCTTCCAGGGGATCCTGGAAAGCCCCCCCCCCAACCCCTCACCTGGTCCGGCTCTCTCTCTGTCCCCTTGTCCAGGTTGGCGCCCCCTACAGGCCCCTGGCCGCAACTGCAGGTGAGTGAACAGGCGGTGTGTGCACACGCATTTCCGACGCGACACGTGGTGGGGAGAGAGCCGCACGAGGCCTGGGTAGCCGCGTCTCTCGCGAAGGCGCACACCCCGAGGCCACTTTGTGATGCTTCAAATCGAACACAGGCACCACCCCTTTAAATAAGAACGTTTTAGTCCACAGCCTATTGGCGTTCCAGCCCCAATATCCAAATTACGTGGTGACACTGCGTTTGGCGGTGGTGCACAACCACAAATAAAATAAAATCTCAACATTCGTCAACACTGTGGCCTTAAAATTAAGCGTATAGAATAGGCGACGTTTTGGGCAACGGCTCTTCGTTTTCAAGCTTCCACCGCCCTGTCCTCCAATATTTGGCTATACCAAAGACGAAGATCCCCCGCGTAGCCTTAACAGGCTGTTGGGGCAAGTGCTGTGAGCGGGCACCTTAGAAGAACATTTATACTGGTATGAACGAAGTGGACCAGACCACCAATAGATTAATGTGTCCGTCCGTCCGACTGTCCGTCCGTCCGTGTATCAACATCGCCCCCTACTGCAAACGCTTGGCATGACCCTGTCCGACAAGATGGCCGCCCGCTCCCCCTGCGATCTGTGAATTAAACAAGATGGCCGTCGCTTCCGGCGCATCACGACAAAACTTAAAACTTCGCTTCAAAATTACTTTACTGAAACGCAGCACGTTTTTTTAACACAGAGACAAGAAACATTTATTAACACAGAGACGAGATACATTTAATCGCCTTATTTGTGCACGAAAAGCACGGCGCGAGGCCTAGTGCGGCAGGCTTCGCGAGGCCTAGTGCGGCAGGCTTATTAACACAGATGAAACGCAGCACGTTTTTTTAAAAAAAGAATTACTTTACTGAAACGCAGCACGTTTTTTTAACACAGAGACAAGAAACATTTATTAACACAGAGACGAGATACATTTAATCGCCTTATTTGTGCACGAAAAGCACGGCGCGAGGCCTAGTGCTGCAGGCTTCGCGAGGCCTAGTGCGGCAGGCTTCGCGAGGCCTAGTGCAGGGTCACCGTATGTGTGTGCCGCGTGGCAGAGCTGCTGGAGGAGCACCTGCGGGAGATCCGTGCTCTGCGACGCCGTCTGGAGGAGTCGATTCTCACCAACGAGCAGCTCCGGCGCCAGCTGGAGCAGCGGCTCGCCGACTCGGAGCACGGTGCGGAGCGCACGCGGGACACGCTTGACGCATGCGCGGTCGGCACGTAAGTGACGGGCACGCGACGCGCGCGCATGCACTGTTAACCTATTTGCGCGTGTCCCTGCATGCGCAGGCAACTCCACCAACATCTACATTCAACGCTCGGAGGAGAACCGCTGGCACCGCGAGCGTAGCGGACCCCACGGTGAGTGCAAAGATAAAGACAAAGATCCCCCGTGTAGTCTTTTAACTGGCCATTGGGCCAAGTGCTGTTCGCGAGCACCTATGAAGGCCGGAACGGCACAGAAGAGGGTGGGGTGGCCAGTGCACAGACACACGTACACAGACATCGTGTGCACTGATGCGCAAACACTCACGTGCACGCAAACGTGTACGTGTAGACGCGCAGGCGTGAACATGCACACATGCGTGTTTGTACCCACATACATACACGTGCATGCACGCACACGTACACACGTGTTTTCGTTAAGCATTACGAGGAGCCGGCTGTCAACCACCCCGCCACCTCAGCTGTTACCTTGAGTGAGTGGTCACTGTCACCTGATCGTCTAGAACAGGTGTGCGGCCCCGCCGGTACGTCGCGTTGGGTTTAGGCCGCTCGCCAAGATGCGCAGGGTTAAGCGCGCGTACGCGGCTGTCGTCTACAGACGCCGGCTCGGAGGAAGAGGCGGTCCTCAGGGAGGCGCTGCTGCGCAAGACGGAGGAGCTGGAGCAGCTCGGCGCCGAGCTGGACGCGTCACGCTCGCAGCTGGCGCAGCGCCAGTCCGAGCTGGACGCGGCGCGGGCGGCCGGCGAGCGGCTCCGGCGCGAGCTGGAGGAGACGCGGGCGCGGGCGGGAGAGGAGACCCGGCGGGCGAGCGCCGAACTGGAACGGGCCGACCGGGAGCGGGCGGGAGCCAAGGCCGAGCTGGAGCGCGTGCTGGCGCAGGCGAGGGAGGCGGCGTCCGAACTGGAGGTGGCGCGGGAGAGGCTGCGCGGCGCCGAGCGGGCGGGGGAGGATCTGCGCGCCGAGCTGGCGGCGGAGCGGGGCGAGCGCCGGAGGGCGGAGGCGGAGAAGGGAGAGAGGGACGCGCGGGAGAGGGCGGCGCCAGCCGGCGATCACGGCGACGACGGAGAGGAGCTGTCGCGCCAGCTGCGGGCCGCCCACGACGACATCAACAGGTGCGACGGCGCCAAGAGGGCCGCGGGGCGCTTGCCTCCGCACGCGCCGTGGTGCCGCGCTCGCGACGTTTCCTCCCGTCGCTTTGTTTCTCTTTGCGGCGTGGTGCCCGTGGTGAGTTGTGTGGTGGTGGTGTCGCAGGCTGCAGGGTGAGGTGGGCTGGCTCAAGCAGCAGCTGGGAGAGGCACAGCAGGTGGTGACGTCGCTGAAGGTGGAGATGAAGGTGCAGGAGCGTCTCAGCGGCACTCCTGCCGCCCGCCACACAGGTTCCTCCACTTCCCTGGCCTCTCTCCTTTGCAATACGCGACTCTTCAATACAGCATCGGTTTACATGCACTTTCAGAACGCCGTGTGGCTGATCAGATGCGTAAAGAATAAATCACTTGTTTACCGAACAGCTATGTGAAGGAGGCATGTAGTCTGTTTTTTTCTCTTGTAATTGAACACAAATCCGATTCTGCTCACCCGTCGCTCCATATAATTTGTGCCTCTCGCAGACAAGAAGGCGGTGCTGAGTCGCCGGCGCTCCACGGACGCCCTCGGGCACGACACCGGGGCGCGACCCCCGACCCCCGACGCCGTGACGCTGGCGGAGCTGCTGGCGGAGATGCGGGCACTGCGGAGAGAGCTGGAGCGCGGGATCCAGGCGAACCAGGCCCTGCGGCTGCAGCTGCAAGCGCAGCTGTGGCATGGGGAGCGGGCGCCGCCGCCGCCCCCCACCACGGCCCCCTCCCCCGCCGCGCCGGCTTCCACCATCAACATCAACTACATGTGGCCGAGGGATCCCTCCTCCCCTGCTAGCGCCGCCGGTAAGTTCACCCCCAACCGCCAGCGCTGCTGTCGCCCGAGGCCCGCCGCCTTCCCCTCCCTGAGATGGCACTTCCCAAAATCTCCCCATCGCCTCGCTTGAATGCCCGTCCTGCGTTGTTCACCTCCCATCACCTTTCACCACCTCTCATCCCCTGCCATCCCTGACCATTGCTCACCGATCACCTCTCAAACGGGTCACGTTGATCAAATGAACATCGCTGCCTCTGTTCTTCCTCCACGCGCCCCGTGACCTCCGTATGCTCACCGACGACGCCGCAGGAGAAGACGGAGGAGGGAGCGTGCGGGCGACCCGCGGCGGAGCGGAGGCTGCCGACGGGACCCCGGGCCCGCAGGCGTTCCCCACGCCGCCCAGCTCCTCCTCGTCCCTGCGAGGACTCGACCTCTCCGAGTCGACGCTCAGCAGCATCGAGGGTCAGCGCCCCCCCCACTGATCGCCACCGACCTCCCGCCACTCCCTCCCCGTTCACGCCGCTCCGCCCCCCCGCACCTCGTGCCCACACCCGCAGAGCCGCCACCTGCGGCATGAGAGGACGCCCGTGTCCCGAGAGTGAGATGGTGACCCCCTCCCTAATGACGCTCGCCTACCCTCTGTACGATTGGGATGGGAGGTTCACTTCTCATCCCTGCCTATTGAAATTGGTTGAGCGGATCGGCAATGTGAGGGCCGTTTTTTTGTTTGCGGAAACTACTTGACACGAGCTTTCAAATGACTCATCACTCATTGACGTTAGTGGGAGGGTCTAGCAGGAGTTTTCTAGGCAGACGCAGCTTGGTCTCTTAGTGCAACCATGAGATGTCTTAACGACTCGTCGATTCGTGGATTTTAACTGATCGGTACACTCCGTAGCGTGTGCCATTTGGCACGTTCAAACGTGCCTTTCTCGTCTGTTCGTGTAGAAGTAGAGGGGCTCCGGAGCCCTCTCCGGTGGAGCCTCTTCTGCCAGCAGGGCTGTGAGTGAGCAGTTGCGGGACTGCCTCTGTGCGTGCTGTACGTTAAACGGCGCCCGGTTGTTCCGCTGCGTCTGCGTGTTTGCGACAGGCGTCCGCAGCGGCAGTGGTGTGCCGCGCCTCAAGGGCGGAAAGTCCTCCACCCCACACCCGGAGGGGAGCAAGGCATTCTGGGATGCGGCTGGCGGTCACGTGATCGCGCTGGCCGGGGATTACGACGCGCTGCGGCAGCGCGTGGCCGAGGGGCGGCTCCTGATCCGCGGCATGGACTCGCGCATCCGCGACTGCCTCAACACGCTGGCGCAGCACGTCGCCGGGCGCACGGTGCGTCCGCTCGGCACCACCACGCGGTTTCGTGGAACGGCGGCGGCGGCGGCGAAGTCGCAAACTTGGCACTCGCGACTTGCCGCTCGTCTCGCCGCTTACCGCGCCGCCCTCTCTCGTTCTCTGCGTGGCAGACGTCGGACGTGGCGACGGTGCGGGAGCTGCGTGGGAACGTGAGCGCCATGCAGCAGCTGCTGGAGGAGGCTGCCGCCCTGCTGCAGCTCTTCTGGCGCGCGGCACTGCCACCCACGGCGCCGGCGGGGGCGCCGGCGACACACACGCAGGTGCTTCGCGCGCCCCACTGTACATACACCGCGTGCACGCTGCCGGATGAAGGCCTCAAGCCGTCGCCATGTCACGGTTCTGCGGTGTAACGAACCATCGAGCATCTACGGTGTGTGTAGCGGCCTGGCGTGAACGCTCCCTCGGTGCGCGCGGCTTCCTCCCCCGCGCCGTGCAGGGTGGCGTGCTGAGCGACGAGGTGACGCGGCTGCGGCGCAAATTGACGGAGCAAGAGTCGCTGCTGCAGAGCACCGTGAGCCGCCTTCGCACCTCCAACCAGCGCAAGGACAGCGTGGAGCGGGCAATCATCAAGCAGCGTGCGTTGCGTTCCACAAACTCGTGCCACCGCGGGGAGTATTGAGGACACTTGTGTGTTTGTGTGGGTGTCAGCGGGTGTACCAGGGGGTGTGCCAGGGGGTGTACCAGGGGGTGTGCCAGGGGGTGTGCCAGGGGGTGTGCCAGGGGGTGTGCCAGGGGGTGTGCGCTCGTGTGCGTGAGTGGGGAGCGGTAGTTTAGTGGTCAGGGCCCTGCGCTGTAAACCTGGCGGCCCGAGTTCCATTCCCGCTAACGGCCAACACCGGTAACGATTATCTTAACCGGTTCAGGGACCCTTCCAGTTTGACTCGGCCTCGAGTGAGTTCCTGGTGCGGTGTGTAAACATCAATACTGGGGAGGCAAAGGCGGCCGGGCATTACGAGCCACCTCCAGCGTGGCTGCCGGCGGTGCTGCCCTCGAAGCTGCGCGCGGTTCTCACGTTCTCCCCCTGTGCCCGACAGTGACCAGGACGCACGAGGTGCTCAAGAAGGCTCGCGGCAACTTGGAGGTGAGGTCACTGTTGAGCGCCGGCTGATGCTGCCGCTCCGCCCAGGGGAGAGGTGGCGCCGCTTGTTCCCTTGGGGCCACGCAGGCTGCGCGTGCGCGCAGGGCGACGGGCTCACGGCAGTGCCTGCAGCAGAGGTTCTCGTCTCGTGCGGCGAGGCAGCTGCTGCTCCGACTGGCAGCACGGGCGCAGCCTCTCCTTTCGCAGCTCCTGCGTGCACCCTCACTCACCGGCACGGCGCCGTCTCGCCCACGTCGCTCGGTCCCGTGCGTTCGCCGTGCCCGTCCCCTGCGCATCGCAATCGGGGCGGAGCTTCGATGGCGACGACGCCATCGTTGATCTGCGCCCCCTACTGTACATCCCGTGCACCTCACCTGTCCATGCTAAGTGCTATTCTTGCACTGTTCACCTTTGGCTGGGCACCACCTGTGTGTTCCACGCAGCGACCTACCTACCACACCTGTTACCTGTGAGCTGCGTGCTCCACTCAACGACTTACCTGTCACTTGTGAACTGCACGTTTCCCTCAACGACTTACCCGTCTCGCCTCTCACCTGCAAGCTGCCCTTCACACCTGTGTCCCTGTCTTTTCTCCTTTTTTTCGTCCGCCGCCTCTTGTTTTCTCCGTGGCACGCAAGCCCACGCAGGTGAACCCCTACCTGGCCTTGGGTCTCGGATTCGCTCCTCTGATGAGCTCAGGTCAGTACCGCCGCCCCGCCTCTACGTGCGCCTCCAATCGCTCTCCGGATGCTCTACGATCTCCCGCTGCAACCCCTGAATCCTCACCCCTGTGTTACCCGGCTCTTTCCTTACCCACGAGTTCACGATGATTTTCGGTTGATGTGGAACGGCTGATACGACGATGTCACGTGATCGGGCGCCTCTCATCGACGTGATGAGAGGTGCGGTGTTTAACTTTCCACATAGCATCCCAGCGCCAACGCTCAACGCTACTCATCACGCAGCACCACCACTCAACACAGCACCGCCAGACGCAGCACCATGCAGCACCATGTGGTAGTTGATTGATTCACGATGGAAGTGGAGGCGGCGACCCAAGGTGATGGAGGTTGACACGTGCGTTGCTGTGTGCATTGTGCCAGCAGCAGCACGCGCAGGCAGCCTGTCCCCCGGCTCGCTGAGCTCCGGACTCTCCAGGACGTGGGACCCCCTCTGCAGTTCCGCAGGGAACTCGGCCCCCAGCAGCCCGGAGCTGGCGCACTCGCCCTGCCACTACTGAGCCCCGTGTCCGGCACCCAGCGGCACCCGACCACCCAGCACAATAGCGCTCGCCACCCAGCATGCAGCACTCGCTCGTCTACCACTCGACCACCCAGCGCCAGCGGCCCGAGCGTCGCTCGCTCACCCATCCTGCCGCTACCAAACACCGCATCCAGCGTCCAGCCCTCTGCCGCTACCAAACACCGCATCCAACGTCCAGCCCTCTGCCGCTCACCGCCCACCGCCCAAGCACCCAGCAGCACCGCACTCTGCAGCTCACCACACGTAGCCTAACACCGCCACCGCTACACCGCTCAACCCACGCCACAACCACCGCCACCACTGCATGGCTGATCGCTCGCCGGTACTCGCGATCCCGCGCCGTTTCCTTTTGCCGAGCCCTCGGACACCGTCACGACGTCGAACCGTTTCCGTGGCCGAGTTCGCGGCAGGTGGTGGCGGGTTTGTATCAGGGCATTAGAAGGTCGTGGCAGGTCATTAGAAGGTCTTGGCAGATTACGGGAACTCGTAGCAGGTTGTAGACAGGGCTTCATTTCAGCAGTCTGGGTCGGCTAGCCAGAAAATATTTCTGTGCCCGGCACACCACCTCTAGGATTCCTTTTCTCGCTTATCGCTGTGGCTACTGGGCACGTGCCACCTACTAATCCAGCCTACCTGTAGCAGCAGCAGCAGCCTTGAAAATATTGCGTGCTAAATTAAGCCCCGGTTGTATGCGTTTGTAGCAATTCATACTCATGGCAGGTTGTGGAATGTTGTAGGTATCTGGCAGCTCACAGGTACACGTGGCAGGTCACAGATACACGTGGCAGGTCACAGGTACACGTGGCAGGTCACAGGTACACGTGGCAGGTCACAGATACACGTGGCAGGTCACAGGTACACGTGGCAGGTCACAGGTACACGTGGCAGGTCACAGATACACGTGGCAGGTCACAGGTACACGTGGCAGGTCACAGACGGTGGCAGGATGGTGAGAAGGTGCCCTTGGCAGCTTCTCCGTCATTGGTAGAGAGGGAAGTGAGATTAAGAGTATGGAAGTGAGATGGTCCAGGGTTGTGTTGGGGGGCTCCCAACAGGGCTGGGTTGTGGGAGGCAGGGGGTAGGCCCAGCATGGCTGGCTGTCCCCCATTGGTCCAGTGTGGCCAACTCAGACACCAGAACCCAAATTATGATTAATTCCAACACCTCGATTATATTTTTTTAAGACTTGGTTGCCAACCAGAGGCCCCAAGGCCCAAAACGTCAAGCAGCCAGTAACAAACAGTACAATTGAGTTGTAATAGATAAGAGTGAACAAGTTTCGCGAATTGAGCACGTTTATTATCATTATTATAAGAGCTTGGTGGAAAAGAGACAATGGGAGGAGGGAATTCCATATTTATGAATTTCGACTGTTTCAGGAATAATGTTCCGTAGCGTCCTGGCTGTAGAGACAGGTTTGTAAAACAAACAATTGAGACGGGATGTGATGTCGTGTGGCCGCTCACCACGGGTAACTGATCTTCCTCTTTGGCCCTCGGCACGGAAGAGGTTTCTCACCCCTGGCTCTCCTGACGAGGTGCGTTGTAGCGCACTGTCGTCATGCCGTCACAACACGGAGAGAGGAGGGGGGAGGTCAGCCTCTGGGTCAGGGTTCAGGTTGGGGTGACCCGCCCACGTGGATCAGCGGTAGAGCGAGCGCCTCGGACTCAATCGGAAGGGAACGAGTTCAAATCCTAGTTGGGGAGCGGGGGTGTTGACACTGTTCATCATCCCTCTCTCTGGGGTCGATAGAAGTACCGCATTGTGTGGAAGCTCAACGGTGATTGTCCTATGAGTAGACTCGCCCCCACCAAAGGAATGTGGAGTTTCCCCCGCTGGCTCTGCAGAGCAGTCTCTAGATGGGAGATGAGCCTGGGGTCTGGGTGGGGGCCGCCATCTGTCGCGACGGCCAGGCGGGCGACGTGATCCTCGCCATGGGCCGCGGGGAGAGGGGAGACGTTGTGATCTGTGTTGACGATGTCGTCAATGGTTTATCTCGGAGGCCGCTGCGCAATAATGTTTGGTCGATTCCTTTCAGAGGATCGCCTGAGACGGTGATTATGAATGGAGTGGGTACGAGCGGGAGGGGTATCCGAGGTCTTGGCACAACGTAGCCGCAGCGCTGACCCCACGTCAGTCATCTCCACTCGCTCACTAACCACGCCAGCCAACCAGACCATAGTACTGGCCCTAACCAGAACTAACTAGATACTAACCACACTGGCCAGCCAGATGCTAATACTGGCTGTATCCCTCAGTCTAAATGTATCCCTAACCTAGTGACACTAGCCAGCCACACTCCAGTACTGGCCCTAACTCTAACCAGTACTAACCAGACTGACCATACTAACTCGCTCGATTATAATTCTGACTTTAACGAGTAACCACACCAGCCAGCCAGGCCATAACCAAACCAACCAACACTTTAACCCCTTCACTGCCGAACGGCCCAACACACTGCGAGACATCCCAACATACGAACTCTTGTCACTGCTGAACGTCCCAGCATCAACATCACCCTCAAGGCACGACCAAACCCGGACGCGCTCAGCGCGTGTGTTAGTTACCTTGTCCCGTTCCACGGAGGTTCTAGGAATCTCAATCGAGAGCTCGGTGTCGCGCTTTCATGGAAGGGCCCTGTAAGCGTCATTGCAGTCGTGGCGCGGTAATGAGGAGATGAGACTGAAGGCTTCCGAATGTAAGGGATTTAACCCTTCAGCTGCCACCACCGTAAGTGCCGCGAGCTTTGCCGTTCCTCTGCCTTTAAGTCTGCGAGTTCTGCCTTACCTGCGCCTCCTGGAGGTCCCTCCTGGAGGGGGAGCCCACCTCGCCCCCCGCCTCCCCGCAGGTGATCGACAAGAGGCAGCAGGTGCCCGAGTGTTACCTGTTCACAGGTGTACACACTCGCGCACAGGGGTTCAGTATGAATACTGATTTGATGGTTACCTTTGCACGGGCACTTGGATGGGCTGTACAGGTGTTGGGCGGCACTCTCGCCCTGCCTGTGCGCTGTGTGTATGTATATAGAACGATTCGTCGTCGATGCTTAGCGGCTGGCACGTATGTACATATGTGAATTGCCAGTGGAATTGGCCAGGCTGCCGAGCACGTGGCCGCGTCATTGAGCAGTCACTGTTGAAGTTCGCACCCTTTGTGAGCGGTGGTCCGTGCGGTGGGGGGTGGCTAGGGGTGGGCTACGTGTCGCTGTGAAGTAACGCCGGCGCGAATGCTGACCCTCGCCACGTTCTAGGCGTGACCCCTTGCTGTCACCACACCCTAGCCAGCCAGAACCCAGCCTCTAGCCATAACCACTGTCGCCCAGCCAGACCCAGAGCGAAAACCAAGGGATTCATTTCTCACTGGATAATTTTGCAGTACGCTGTTTGGCTCGCTTGTCGTTGGTAGCATTGGGCATGCTTGCACTACCGCTAAGAGGAGAAGGTACGCCTATACATTGTAATAATACAAGATTTCGGCATAAATTCCTGTGGAGCTATGCTTAGAATAAGCAGGACGAGATGGATATGGTTACCAAAATACCCCCCCCCCCCCCCCGGAAGCGGCTTTCCGGACTGTTCAGGCTGAAGTTGAGCATTGGCGGTAACCATAACCAAATTATCCAGCCAGGTCACATCCACGGCTACTGAGTGAGGCTATAGGGACCCCCGCGTGTAGCTTCATCTCAAAAACCCGAGGCGCGTGACACGGACCTCCCCGATCCCAATCGGAGCCGTCTTCAAGCAGCCTCGATCATGCCCGCAGACCTGACATTGTATTGACGTATACTGTATAAAGTTACAGTATTATATACTGTAACTTTATACAGTATTATATACTGTATAAAGTTACAGTATTATATACTGTATGTATCGGGTATGTTTGACACGGCGTGGCGAGACGCCCCCCTGATCCGGAGGCCCCGAGTTGGGGCCTCGGGAAACAGCCCCGGGTCCCCGATCGCATGCGCTGAGCCCAGTTGACCCCCACGGGTCCGTGCGCCCTCCCCATGGACCCCTCGCCCCCCTCCCCCCCCAGTGTTAATAAAACGAGGAGCGCTCCCAACTTGTACCGTGTCGCTCTGAGTTCTCTGTGAGGTGCTTGCCCCCACACACATGCGAGCCGTGATCTATCGTCATCATCATCATGAACTCTGGTCTTGCTAATGCTGGATGAATTATCCATCGTTAACATTGGCTACGGTCTATCCATTGATGGCGAAATTGCCGCCTCGTGAGCCATGGTCTCCACTACTTGATGAAAGCCGCTCTATCATTCGTCTTTGTCTATCCTCTGCTGGAGGAAGCCTCCCACCCCCGCAAGTCGCTGACATACTTCACCATGCCACATCATAGGTTTTAATGGCGATGCTGGCCGCGTGGAATCTGTTGCAGATTCAGATGAGAGTTATTCGACCGTTGAATTGCAATCCAGACGGATCGAGTGACCCGATCAACCTCTGCGAGCCCAGCTGTGCTGGTCACGTGTGTAGTGAGTTCCAGGAGACTTGCGATAATACAACACGGGGCAGCCCTTACCCCGCTCTCTCGGGAGCTACAGCCTCTGGGCTAACGTGCCCTGTCACTCGGGGTCACCTTGAGCCCTCTGGCTAGGGCAGGGGTCGGCAACCAAAATAACAAGAAGAGCCATTTCTTTCCAATTCGGTACAAAATTCAGTATTTCAAGAGCCGCAATGCATCTGAGTACATACGTACTCATCGTCAAGAAGCAGCCCGTAAAGAGCCGCATGCGGCTCCGGAGCCGTAGGTTGCCGACCCCTGGGCTAGGGTGACCTAGGGGAGACTGGCTGACCCGACACAGCCAAGGTGCGAGTCCTGACCACGCGTCCACGGCCCTTACAAGGACATCGGGTCCCAGGGCCCTAGCCTAGCTGGTCTTCGTCGCGCTGCCTCGAGCCGACCTGGGAGCTGCCTTTTATACTCGTCCCGGGGACTCTCTGCCCCCGGTACCGCCCCCTTTCTGGAACCTTCCAGGGGATCCTGGAAAGCCCCCCCCCCAACCCCTCACCTGGTCCGGCTCTCTCTCTGTCCCCTTGTCCAGGTTGGCGCCCCCTACAGGCCCCTGGCCGCAACTGCAGGTGAGTGAACAGGCGGTGTGTGCACACGCATTTCCGACGCGACACGTGGTGGGGAGAGAGCCGCACGAGGCCTGGGTAGCCGCGTCTCTCGCGAAGGCGCACACCCCGAGGCCACTTTGTGATGCTTCAAATCGAACACAGGCACCACCCCTTTAAATAAGAACGTTTTAGTCCACAGCCTATTGGCGTTCCAGCCCCAATATCCAAATTACGTGGTGACACTGCGTTTGGCGGTGGTGCACAACCACAAATAAAATAAAATCTCAACATTCGTCAACACTGTGGCCTTAAAATTAAGCGTATAGAATAGGCGACGTTTTGGGCAACGGCTCTTCGTTTTCGAGCTTCCACCGCCCTGTCCTCCAATATTTGGCTATACCAAAGACAAAGATCCCTTGCGTAGCCTTAACAGGCTGTTGGGGCAAGTGCTGTGAGCGGGCACCTTTGAAGAACATTTATACTGGTATGAACGAAGTGGACCAGACCACCAATAGATTAATGTGTCCGTCCGTCCGTCCGACTGTCCGTCCGTCCGTGTATCAACATCGCCCCCTACTGCAAACGCTTGGCATGACCCTGTCCGACAAGATGGCCGCCCGCTCCCCCTGCGATCTGTGAATTAAACAAGATGGCCGTCGCTTCCGGCGCCTCGCGGCAAAACTTAAAACTTCGCTTCAAAATTACTTTACTGAAACGCAGCACGTTTTTTTAACACAGAGACAAGAAACATTTATTAACACAGAGACGAGATACATTTAATCGCCTTATTTGTGCACGAAAAGCACGGCGCGAGGCCTAGTGCGGCAGGCTTCGCGAGGCCTAGTGCGGCAGGCTTATTAACACAGATGAAACGCAGCACGTTTTTTTAACACAGAGACAAGAAACATTTATTAACACAGAGACGAGATACATTTAATCGCCTTATTTGTGCACGAAAAGCACGGCGCGAGGCCTAGTGCTGCAGGCTTCGCGAGGCCTAGTGCGGCAGGCTTCGCGAGGCCTAGTGCAGAAGGTGGTGGTGGGGGGTGGTGTTGAGGGTGGTGTTGGGGGGGTCTTTAAATCTCACAGCGTTTCTTGTCAAAACAAACACTTTTAATTAACGTTACACTAGAATACAGTAATTTTTTCTTTAACTCCTCTATACCCAGTCGATATCCCTGTACCGGTACTAAGTATTATTCCTACCAGCCCACCCCGCAGGGTCCTGTTATTATGTTACTGCTATAGATTTCCACATACGCCACTGTGGAGCTATCATTTGTGGCCAGGTCGCCTCTGAAAAATAACCTAATAGCTCAGTGGGCCTGACCTGGTAAGATAAAACATGTTTAGTTTTGTATAGTTTTTTAAACCGATCATTTTTACCTTTCCTATCCTTTACACGCCTATCACTTTGATGTATTGTTTGTTGATGTAACAGTATTACCCGCCCCGAATGGACATATGTGAAGAAGAGCTTTATAGCTCATCGGATTCATCCAGCATAAATAAATATTCTGATTCTGAATGGCCAGCAGCGTTCCCATTGGCAAATACCGTCATTGGGCGATACCATTAGCGCGCCTTTCCCCCCTCCCCGACCGCTTACGCCCATATATGGGCATGCCACGCCCACGCCTCGCCACGCCCACTACAGGGCAATACTATTAGCGCGCTGCCCCCCTCCCCCCCCCGCTAACCCACATTTGGTATCACCCGGTGACCCGGACGCGGTTACGCGCGCCGTGACCCCGCCTCTCTCTCTCTCTCCCACCGGAGCCGCCATGGTGAAGTTGGGTTTGCGGGGCCGCGAGAATCCGCGAACATCGGCGGCCACCGCGGCCAGCGGGCCCCGCGGGGCGTGCGGGGATGTGGAACAGAGGTCCCTCGATGTGGGGCGCCGGGTTCTGCGGGCGGATCAGGCTCCGTCTTGTGGTTATTTGTTGGGCGAGGATGCGGCCTGCGAGTGGAGGCCGCGTCCGTAAACTCTCGTGCGTTTGACGAGAAGGTGGTGAAGAAGGAAACGATGTCGGGGTTAATTTCGAGAGACGGTAAATGGGGATTAGATGTGACGAAGGAGAGTGGTGGCGAGGGTGAGAGTTGTGTTGCTGAGGAATGATGGTGGCGGGGTAGTGGGGCTTTGCGTGGGCCGCGGCCTCACGAGTTGATCTCCTGGCGAGGGCCACGGCCTCACGAGTTGATCTCCTCCTGGCGTGTGCTCTTGGGGTGCTGCTGACCGCGTTGTGCTGCTGCTGCTGGTGTTTGCGGGACCCGTGGGGAGTCGCTGCCTCAGTGCGCGTTCCCCGCCGCGAGCGATGTAAAGTTGCCTCCTGGGAGGCGGCTTCACGATTTCAGATGAACATTCCACATTGATTTGTAAACATTTAATATTGAGTCGATTGGCTCTGTCGGGTGGTGGAGGGTTATAATTGATGAATTGGCATTGTGTACCGACACGATATAACGCATAATAATCAACATTTCACACTTTAAAAAGAAGCTTGTTATTAATATACTGTAGTTAGATTTTTTTAAAGTGGACCTCTTGTCAGCAACCACTTCGGACTGCGGTCGAGAAATAAACTGTAAAGTTTCTCGTTGCGGGAGTGCTGCTCATTAAACAGAGTGGGTCGAACCCGACGACACCCGTCCACGTGGGGATGGTGACGGTGGTGCTGTCGTATTCGTCGAGTACGTATCGAACCAGTGACTTATTCAATAGATAAGCCACGCTTTACGTAGTTCTATCCCACGTGTAATAGGAATTTTATTTAATGTGAACTGCACTGTTTGAGATGTCCGCTGTTGGAGTTGTCTGTGCTGGTGCGCGCCGTTGGTGTGATGTGTGTTGGGGTGTGTGTTGGTGTGGTGTGATGTGTTGGTGTGGTATGTGATGTGTGTTGGTGTGCGTTGCTGGTTTGTCGCGTGTAGCACTGCGTGATACATGCGAGTGTTACGTGTACCAGTGCGCGTTGATGACGGGCGCCTTGTGTGTGTGTGTGTGCGTGCTGCTGCTTCAGGGTAAGATTAAGGCTCACGAGCTGCGCGGCAAGAAGAAGGAGGAGCTGCTGAAGCAGCTGGAGGAGCTCAAGGAGGAGCTGTCCCAGCTGCGTGTCGCCAAGGTGACGGGCGGCGCGGCCAACAAGCTCTCCAAGATGTGAGACCCCTACTACCGCGCACTGCACTACCGCGCACTGCACTACCGCACCGCACTACCGCACCGCACTACCGCACTTCACAACCACTACCGCACTGCACTACCGCACTGCACTACCGCACTGCACTACCGCACTGCACGACCACTACGGCACTGCACGACCACTACCGCATTGCACTACCACACTGCACGACCACACCGCTCTGCTGCCACAACCACACAGCTACCATGCTCCACAACCACGGCGCGCACAGCTACTGCGTGCCACTACAGCACACCACCATGCATAGCTACTTTGCAACTCTACCGCACAGCACACGACTACTGTACACCACAACCACACTGTACACTATAACCACACATTGTACTCTACACTATAACCACACATTGTACTCTACACTATAACCACACAATGTACTGTACACTATAACCACACACTGTACTGTGCATTATAACCACATAATGCCTAGCTGCTTTTTACAGGAACCACATATCCTTACCTCGCACGACCTGGCAGCACCCACGTAACAGTCGTGTACCTCTAGCGCGCACCCACACAGCTGCTACCGCATCGCGACCGCACGTCACGCTCAACCTTGTACTCCGTATCTGCTTCCGCACAACCGTCCCACACCACACAACTATCACACAGCACATTTATCCGCACACCACCTCCACCAAACCGTAAACAACGGCCCACTGCCACAATGTGAGCACTGCACCACACACCAGCTACAACCAAATTAATCACATCGCCACGGCTGTGCGCCGCACACAGCAGAATAACCCGCGTAGCAGCATGGCGGTCTCGGGGCTCTACCGCCCGGCGCCCCGCATCTTCCCGGTGCCGTGGTGCCCGCGGGCCCCGTGCCGTGCCCCCGGGGTGCCCTGCGTTGCTGATGTCCCGTGTGTGCGCGTCTCCTTTCTCCTCAGCCGCGTGGTGCGCAAGTCCATCGCCCGTGTGCTCACGGTGATCAACCAGACCCAGAAGGAGAACCTGCGCAAGTTCTACAAGGTGAGTGGCGACCACGTGGCTCTAGCCACTAGAGGGCGCCACCCCCCCCCCACCGAAATGCAGCGCAACCGCTCCACCTCCTGTAGGCATGACCCCCCCCCTCCCACCCGTCTGAAGAGAACCGAGGTGGCCGAGTGGCTTGGAGGTCAGAGCACTGAGGCAGCACCGCTGAGGTCCTGGAATCCAATCTCGGTTTCTTATGCAGTTCAGTTGACTGAATTCCTTGACTGTCAAGCGACGAACATGGCTCTCGTGTAGCTGGATATCGGAGAGCTACCACTGAGATTCTTTCAAGTGCCCTCTGCTGCTCACATGTCGGGATTTTCGTGCTGACGGCGAAATCCGCTTCCCCAAGCCGTCGTCGAGAACAGGATTGCACTGCTCCGTGCCAGTTCTGAGTCGGTGTTTCTACTCGTGACGTCTGATAGCCCGCTCGTCATGACATTTGAAGGAAATTACAAAATACTGATTATTGCAGACCTGGCTGCTCTATGCCGTTGCTTCCCTCCGACCTGACTGCCCTTGACTATAATTGGTCCCTACCGTGGTCGGCCACCCCGAATGTGCCGCCCCGCCGAATCTCCCCCCCCCCCCCCCCCCCAGTCACCCCGGTTAACGTCTTCGCCACCGGGCCACGGCGGTGCGGCGTGCGTCACCGCTAAGGCGCTGTCCCCAACTCTAATGCGATGATGGATGCACTGTAAGCTCGTAAGGAGGATGGCATAAGATCCGTAATCCACGGTGGCGCACAAGGCGCGTGCCACGGCGAGAGAGCGTCCAGGTGCCGAGCCGTCGTTGAGCTGTTTTCACCGATTCCTACTCCTCAGGAGGGGAATAAGTTTAGGCAATATTGGTTCTCATTCTGCGTGTTTGAACCCACTGTATAGTTGTGTGAGCCTGTAACCAAATAATCCATAACGCAAGCAACACGTCCCTCGGGGTGTGCGGGGCCACGTGGTGCCCGCTAGAGAGCAGCCAGACCGCAACATCCATTGACACCCAAATTAAAGGCTTCGTCACGTCACGCTGACCGGCAGTACATAGGTTAGACGTCAGAAATTAGACGCACATGCGCCAAGACGGTGTAACCAAGATTGTTTTGTAAAATCCATTCCTGAATTAAATTGTGACGTTTCAAGTTCTGAGAGTTGGGTTTGAGTTGGTAGTTGGTAGAGGTGAATAATTGAGTGTGGCCACAAGGGGGCGGTGAAGGATCGTGAATCCACGTGGCTCTGCAGCCAAAGCGCCATGGCGAGCATTGCTGCTGTGCTCTGCTGCCATCTCAGCCAAGGGAGGGACACTCGGCCCCCTTGGGCCACCCTTCCCCCGCCACGACGGCGCACGTGGTCCCCGCAGCCCTAGCCAGATCTGGTCACCACCTTGACGTATGTGGCCCTGACCAAAGCATCGGGCGCGTTGCAACCGCTGCGAACTTTACAATTTCCACGGAAGCGGCGGCAACAGCGGCACTTTGCTGGGCCTTTCGTGAAGCGGTCGTCTGGCTCTCGCGTGGATGCAGAGCTCCGAGTTGCCTCTCGCCGAGCCACGTGCAGCAAGAGGAGTTGTGGAGCTGTAAACGTGATGCTTGCCTGGATCACGTTTACAGCTCTTGTGCCCAGCACCGAGCTTTTCAAGCAGAACTTTACTCGGGCTCGTAATGTGTCGCTGTAAACACGATTCATCGTGCCACAAGCTGGACCAACGGGGGAATTGCTGTTTCTGCCCCATCGCCGCACCCGCGTGCCACCCCGTGCCGGCGCGTGTTAACGCGAACGACGTTGCCCGCTCCGTTTGACCGCTTCTATTAAATCCCCCGATCAGCCGCCCCCCCCCCCCACGTGCTCCGGTGCCGCTTGGGTGCGGTGCGCGTTTTAACTCGACGTGGAGGGGGCACCGGGCGCCTCCTGCACAGAGCCCTCTCCGTGCATTTTCAGTTTGTTGTCGGGATGTCCAACGTTTAACTCCACATGCTGTGCAAGCTTCTTTAAGAACAACTTTTTTTGTGTTCCTGAAGAAGCTTTCCAGCGTGCTGCTTCTGGTCACACACCACCCCTTCGAGCGCTCTGTTGGCCCTCAGTTGGCTGCCAACTCACTGCAGGCAGGGATTGTGCAAGGCCAAGCACTCGATGATTTAGTCCGGTCACTCGCTCGCCAGCAGCGGTCAGTGGCCCGCTTATCACTCTTCGCTACGGCCGTGGTTACTGTTCCCGTGAACTCCGCTTGCTGATTCCTCCACCCGTGTTGAGAATTGGGTCCACCCGGCATTGAGTTCGTCTGATCCACCACACGGAGTCCAACCACCACACGGCAGGTCACCGCGACACTCCTTCCTCTTGCTGCCTCTTCCCTTGCAATGCTCCACTTGGAATTCCCTGCCATCATCCCTCTTCATAAGTTCGAATGACAATCTTACTAAAATTTAAGAAATGTGTTTCACGCTTATCCATCACAACTTTAAAAGTGCTGTTTGTTGCTGGTCACATGACATGGTTGGCCTCTGCTCGGCAACAGTGTAATTAAACCAAACCACAGGAGCATTGCCTCCCTTGATGACATGATTGTGTGCGTGCGCGAGCAGGGCAAGAAGTACAAGCCGCTGGACCTGCGGCCCAAGAAGACGCGCGCCATGCGACGGCGCCTCAGCAAGCACGAGGAGGCCCTGCGCACCAAGAAGCAGGAGCGCAAGACGCGCCTCTTCCCCATGAGGAAGTTTGCGGTCAAGGCCTAGTGAGGCCTCCCCCAACCTCCACCACCATCGCCCTCAATAAAACCGTCGGCTTCTTCACACAGTCTTTGCGTGCGCCTGCCTTGCTGCTCGTGTGTGTGTGTGCGCGTGCACGTGTGTGTGAGGAGCGGCAGTGTAGCAGTTAGCGCGCTGTGCTACGAACCTGGCGACCCGAGTTCGATTCCTGCTCACGGCCAACATCGGTGACGATTATCTGAGCCGGACTTGGGCCTCCCCTAGGTTGACTCAGCCTCAAATGAGTACCTGGTGCAATGCATAAAAACACTATTGGGGAGACAAAGGCGGTTGGTCTATATCGGGGATCTTTGTCTTTTTGTACGTGTACGCGTGTGTGTGTGAGGGAGGGGCAGTGGAGTGGTTCGCGTGCGGCGCAATGAACCCGACCCGGGTTCGATTCCCACTCGAGGCCATAACGAGTGCCAATTATCTGGACCTGGCCTGGATCTTTCCTAGGTCGACTTGGCCTCAACTGGGTACTTTCTGCAGTGTGTAAACATCGACACTGGGGAAACAAGTTGGCCTTGTATGCATGTTGAACTTTGAAACCGTACGTAGCCAGCGTTAATCGGAGGTGCGGCCCTTCGTAGGTGCTCACGAACAACACTTCAAATGTCTTCTGGAAAAACGGGGTATCTTTGTAATCCTAATCGACTAATTTGCAGGTATTTTATTAGCCTTAGATTTTTTGACCTATAGCAATGTTTTGTTTCTACATAAGCCAGAGAACCCGGGAGAAACCCATGCATAACGGAGGGAGATAATAGAAACCTGCCCCAAAGGACACAGGAGTTAAATGGTTTTGGCTGTGAGTGGTACCAGTGCACCACTCTGCCGTGTTGGCTGTCTGTGAGTGTTGTTGGCTATGCTGTATGAGTGCTGTTGGCTATGCTGTGTGAGTGTTGGCTGTGTGTAAGTGTTGTTGGCTATGCTGTGTGTGTAAGTGTTGTTGGCTGTGTGAGTGTTATTAAATCCGTGTGCAGACATTGCACGTTGCTGCCTAAACAAACGCAGCACAATCGCCACCCCGGCTCCCGTGTTTGCGCGCCTCTGCATCCGCCACTCGCGTGAGAGTGGCCGGGAGAGCGCCTTGGCGAGCTGGGTTGTTGCTGCAGTGGCGGCCCCGCACTTATCACTAACACTTCCCTTGGCAGCCCCGCGGCATCCTGGCGGTGCCTACGTCCCCAGGGCCACACAATGGGGCTACGTGAGGGTTTGGAGAGTCGAGAGAGATGTGGGGGAAGGGATTTTACGAGAATTGCCCTGACTCGATAAAGCCGTCGCCGCAGAGCTACAATGTGATTGGGGAGGAAGGAAGCAAGGACATGAGATGACGGCTCATTGGTGTTTGTGGGAGGCGGGTTAAACGAATCCGAGTTGGTCAATCAGAAGTGGCCTCGATACGACCCGGGGCGACGAATGCTGCCGGCTTCACCTCTTAAGTCACGCGCGAGATCGGGTGGCCGTGGAAGCTGTTGTCGAGAAGGCGTCTCTGAGGGTCTGTGCCCATCGTGGGCAATGGCCAACCCGCGTCCTTGTTTTACTCTCACAATGTCTGGAGTAAAGGCCCAACACGTCACTCTGTAGGCCAGCAGCACTGGCAACGTTTTGACAAAGAGGTCAAGACGTTCATTAGCTTGAGCAGCAACGTTGTTATTGTTGCCGTGAGAGCTGGGGGGGGGGGATGATCTGCAGGGTGTTGGTGCCACGGTGGCGAGATGTCTCCCTCGCCTGATACGCAGGAGGTCGTAGGTTATATCCCTGTACATTTGGAGTTTGAATGTTCTCCCCGTGGTCGCATGGATTTTTCTGCGGGCCCTCCCGTTTTTCCCTCCACGTTCAGAATCGACGTCACCACGCGTTCAGAGTATTTTTGGCTGCTCGACATTCCCACGTGACGAGCCCAATTCGTCGAGCCGTCACTCGCGACGGCCCAGGGTCGCTTCAGAGCTCCAGAGCAGCTCAAGTGGGGCCTTACCTGGTAAATATAAAAACAAGTTGTTGAGTTGTGACCTGCAGTATGCCGAGTGAGCTGGTGGTTGACTGGTCGTGCAGCTGGGTGTGTTGTGACCGCCGTCAGCGTGGTGACGCAGTTTGCTCGACCGAGCAAACTCGACGAGAAGCGGAAGATGACGCCGTTCGAGGTGAGATTGTAAAGCCCGCGAGATGTTCATTCAGCGTCCGTGTTGACGAGCTTACGAACTGCACTCTGGATTTCCTGTCTCGGCAGCGCGTGCCAAGTTGGTTAATTAAGTTAATTAGGGGGTGAAGGGACAGCGACTGAATTAAGTCCCTGTAACTTTCCAAACCCAAAACTGGCCTGGCAATAGCGCCACGTGTGCTGCTGTGTAATTACCAGCAATCATTCATATCAATTAACACGCCTGCAGACGTCATCTGAAATTCGGGGTTGGGGGGGAAAACCCCGGGGTGGATTCTGCCTGCCGCAAAGTGGAGCGGTGTCGAGGTGGGTTCCTGCCCCGTCTCCGCTGCGCACCCGGCAACCTGAGTTCGATTCCTGGCCGCGATCCAAGTTATGTCTAAACTTGGACCCGGGCTTTCACTTTCCCTACCCACACTGACCAGCGTAGTGAAGTATGGTCAAACGGCCACCATCGACCGACACGGCGTGGGGAGGTCACGTGTTCCCTGGTCAGGCGGCTCCTCCGAGGTGAGGCTCGTGAGAGAAGCGCTTGGGTGGGATCGGTAATGATGGCACGGCCGTAGCGGGGAATCGAACTTGGTTGGCCGCGTGGTGCGTAGACCGACTGCGTGGAGTCCGCCTGCCAATGGCCACTGGGTACTCCAGCAGCGAGCGTTTCCAGGAGGTTGAAGCCGGTCTCAAGGTTGCCGACTGGAGGCCCTGCGAGTGGTTCTCTGTTTGTCAGTCGACTTTCACGGTCACCAACTCGGCCTCGGAAACTTCGGTTGGGTCGTGGAAAATGGAGCGTCTCCACCCACGTACCCCCCCCCCCTCCACGTACCCCCCCCCCTTCACGTACTCCACCTCCACCCCGGCTCTACCTTGATCCCTCACGATGCAGGAAGGGGTGGGGGGCGTTCAATCTCTGCGTACAAAGGAGGTCGGTCAAGCGGAGATGAACGCCCCCCCCCCCCCCGCCACGTGCCACAACGGAGGCGCCGTGCTTCGCCAGGGTCCTTGGCGGACCCTCGAGGATGCCGCTCCAAGAGGATCCTGCGCGTAAGTGGGATGGCAGGCCCAGGCTGGTCCACGGGACAAACACGAGCTCGTGTTGGTGTCGCGTGGCGGGATGGGTAAACTTGAGTAGATTGTGCTACTTGCAGTACTCTACTGATGTCTCTGTGAGGTCAAGTCGCAGACCTGCAATGGCTTATTCGTGACGTTGCTGGCTGAAGGGCCCCTCCCCTCGAGGGAGCTCCACAGGGTGCTTGGCCGCGTCTCCACGCCGACCAGCCGTGTGGGAAGGGCTGGGAGTCCCCGCACTGGAACCCACCACGCGTGCCACACGTGCCACTTCGTCAACGCCGAGCCGCTGTCCACGTCGACCCTGGCGGGGGCGGCGGCGACGATTCAAGAAGCCGGCGGCGTCGCCGCGACTCTGCCGGGAGACGGCGACCGCCCGGGTGGTCGTCCGGGTCGCATGTTTATTGTCGGAGTAGGAGCCATCATCCTCATCATCATCAGCCTTGGTCGATCCACTGCCCATGCCGCCGTCACGTCTCTGGGAGCTTGCGATGGAACAATCCGTCCATCCAGCACGCGAACTTCGCGGCTCCATCTCCATCGTGGATGACCTCTCGCACGCGCGCGTTCCATTCCTCGGCTGCCACTCCGACATTTGTCGCAGTGAGCAGCCCTCTCTTTGACCACGAGTGCACGAGGACGACCTTTGCAAGAGGGTCCTGTCCGTAATTGGGATGGCTGGCTCAGGTTGGTAATCACGGTTATGGCAACAGTGAAAGTTTCGTATTTTGAGTGGATTTGGTTTGACCTCTGTGCGAACGCTAGGGACTTAGACGAGTCTTATTTGCAGAGAGAGGCGTGGATGTGACGACGATCGTGATCTTTTCGTGATTCGCCAACCCCTGGCCACCGCAGCCATCCCAGCCCCCTCTTCAGCCAGACGCGGTGCAAGGCACGGACAGAACTCGGGGATCAGGAGAGGAATTCGGAAAATGTTGACTGTCGATGTTCATTCTAATAATAATCCCTGCCCCGCCCCCTCGCTCCCCCCACCGTTCATCCGTCTCCCGTGCCTGCTCGCCCCCCACTTTCCCTTTGAGCCCCTCCCAGGTGCACAGTCAGTGGACCAGGGGGAGGCCCTGGTCCCGGCTTCTCTGACGGGAATTTTCCACTGAAATTTTGGAAATTCCACGGTCCAAATGTCAAGCCCTACGTGTCTGGCGAAACATGAACTGCGGGGCATTGTTTTAAACCTCCCCTAATAGGTCATCTCGGCCCTACATGAGTACCGGATACGGTGTGTGACCGTCATCACGGGAAAGACAAAGGCGGCCGGGGGTGGCCGTGGTGCTGACCGAACCACTACCCCTGGTGCCATGCCGGCATGAAGAGGCGCTCGCGAGCACCTCTTGCCCCAGCAGTCTGTATAGGATACACGGGGGACCTTTGTCTCTTGTAGACAAGATTCCAGAAGGGCTGAGTCGGCCCCAAACAGGAAGTGAACTCGCACGCGGCGCGGGGAAACCCCCGCGGTGAACATCGTCAGAAGGACGTGGATCCCTCCGCTCGCACGTGACGTGCGTGAGCTGGCGATGGATCAACGCGGCACCACCCCAACATCGCGGATCGGTGTTCGCCATACGGACGTGGTATCTCCACCTCTGACTCGTGGTGTGAAACACATGAGCAGAAAGCCACTTAATTTCCAGCAACCTTCACCTATTAAAAACATGTCTCGACAGCCCTTGCTTGTAACATCGGTCATACAAATTCCCATTTGCAGGCCAGTGCGCCGTACACATTGCGACGCGCAGGGAGAGGTGGCTCCACTGCAGCAAGGCGTCGGATTAATTGAGATGAGATGGGGTGCAAGGCGATTCGAGTTCCTGAGGAATTTAACCAGGCGCTCTGGAGGTGCAATTCCTTAACCTGGAACCATTTGTATAACAGGCCTGACTGCTGATGAGACTTGGAGAAGGTGAAACCGGTCCACTTTTGCCTGCTTAAACAAATGCTGCTGGCAGAAACCAGATCTAAAACTTGTTTCTGAAATGTATTGAGCAGTTTGCACTTGGGAGAGAACCGTGGAACGGTATTTGATTGGATCTTGCGATGGAACGAGAGGTAGTATCCCCTTGGGCCCCCTTCGTTTTGTGAGACGGCGAGACCCCGGGGACCGATTCCTGTGTGGGACGAGGCCCCCTCGCCACCTCCTCGAACTCGCTGTCTCAACTCGCTGTCTAAACTCGCTGGCTCATGGGGGTGGTGGCCACGCACCCAGTTTGGCTCTGCCGTTCGGCTGACGAGGACGTTTTTATTGCCTGCCACTTCGGTGGTGGTTTACGCACGCGCACGCACACTCAGTTTGGATCGCTCTGACGCAATTCTAAGTTTTTACTTTATTGGCAAAGTTGAAGAAACGGAAATGAAAAGGCTGAACGTATCCGCTCTCTAAGGCATTAGTACTAGGGAGCACAGGGAGGTGACACATATGCCTTGCGTGTGTATTTAAAGACCGCGCTTGTTTTTATGACCCATTATTTGTATTATAATAAGCTAACAATAATTCCACGGCGACTCAAGCGCACAGACTCACTGCAGTGGATTTGGGAAACCCGGTGGGAAATCCCGCAATGAATATCCCGCGACGTGACGCACGTTGCACATCCAGCGCCACGGGGCAGGGCCACGGGGCAGGGCAACAGGGCAGGGCCACGGGGGAAGGGGGCAGCAGGGCGCAGTTGGTCCCCGTGTCGCTCTCGGGCTCATGAGCGTCACAACTGCGGAGCACGCTGCTGCTGCTAAGTCGGGAGTGCGTGGCACGTGGCTGCACGTTGTTGAAGGCAGAGCCAAGGGGAGTTCTACTGGATGTGGTGTGCAGGTTTACGAACATGTTTTCCGCGGGGCAGGTAACACTGGAAGCGGTGGAATGTGTCCGGTAGCCACAGCCAGAGCGAGAGGAGGAATACAAGATGCGGTATGCCGGGGACGTTGGGAATCTCCCCAAATAACAAACACGACCTTTGCTTCTACGGAAGGGCTTGGAGGTACGGGGGGGGGGGGGTTGTGATGATGGCGGTGATATCAGCCAGGATGTTTTTGCTGGCTACTTGGGTGGAATCCAGGATAGTCGTGTCACAAGTAAATACAGTGTCATCTGCAGCCCTGTAGGTTTATCCATCCCGGGATCACATTAACCAATCGCGTACAATATATGCGCATAGTCGCGCAACAGTCGATGAGCGTAGAAATTGATTACAGCGCCGAGTCTATTCTGTAAGACGACCTTTCCCTCGCGCGGGCCCCGTCTGCCTACGTATCCCTTTTGTCGCCGGCCTACCCATCCCTTAAATGTCCTTCGGTTCAGGATGTATTTTTGGGATGGGCCATGTAACCATCTGTGTCGTTAGGACCCTCCACCACCTCACACGACCAAAAATATTTAATGCGCACGAGCATTTACCGACTTGGCCATTGTGTGCCGGGCGGTGTGACCACCGTCAAAGTAGCCCTCGGTTGGGACCGCACTGGGAGGCAGCGTCGCGTTCCCCCGCTGGCCGACCGAAGCCGCGTGTGGAGCGTAGCGCCCCGCGTTCCTCACAGCCCTGCGCTACACCTGAGGCACCGCGCTACTCTTCATTCCTCACGGAGGGGAGGGCTCTCCCGGGAAAAAAACCTCGCTACGTGTCACGTTTGTATTGCTTGTCAGGGGGTCGAACTTCCGACATGTTTGTGGTCACGGTGGGCACTGAGTAACGGTTGCGAGAGGGAAGAGCGTCTCAAGAATAGGACCGGCACGTGCGCCGAGACGTTTAGTTTTGTCACAACTTCGATAATGTGCCCACGGATAATACAGAGAATGGTGCGTCCGTCCGTGTGTGCGTCAGCCCGCCCATCTTGGTACGCCATTCCACCCCCCCCTCCCCCCCCCGTCTACCCGGTAGTCCATTCATCCACACGCCTGTCCGGCCGCCCGCTCCGGTCGGTTCGTTCCCGCGCGGCCGGCGCCGCGACCCCGTTTCCCCGCCGGTGCCGTCAGGTGAGGAGGTTGTGGAGGGGCTCGGCCGCCGGCCGCTTGCGCGAGCCGTCCATGGGCCGCAGCAGCACCCGGCCGGGCTCCGCCAGCGTCACCGACTGGCGCGTCGGGTTGCGCCGCCGGTAGTCGATGCTCAGCTCGATGGCGTCTTTGATGGCCTGGCGAGTGGGGGCCGTCAGGAGTGGTGGCGGAGCAAAGGGGGGGGGGTGGTTAGGGAGCGATGGCGCAGCGTGCTATGAACCTGGCAATGCGAGTTTCGCTCCCGGCTACCGGAACGCCAGTGCCAATCCCAACCGGTCCTGGGGCCCTATTTCCCCAACCTACATTGACCAACGTGGTGAAGTATGGTCAAACAACCCCCCGCCCCCCAACCCAGTGAACAGTGCGGCATGCCGAGTCCTTCATCCTGCAGTGGATTGACAAAGCCCGGTACGTGCCCATTGCTATTGGCAGGTGCCACGGCTGTGGTTGCAGGAACAAAATGGCTCCGCAGGTAAAACAAACAACGTGGCGGTGGCCGTGCGGCCCCATCCCCCCTCGCTCCGGGGGAACTGTCGCGGCTCTGCCGGGGACGTCGCGTTTCCCAGCCGAGTGTCTGCACTGTGTCGCGCGGAGAGCTCCGCGCGGAATGTTATTTTAATTTACGTTTGTTTAATTCCGTGTGTTTCCACTCCGAGATTCTGAGAGCTGCCCTTGCTGTCCTCGCCCGCTCACTCCCACTCGGAGACCGGGAGACGTGAACGGAAACTTGTGCTGCTGCTGCCCACAAGTGGGGGCTTGCAGCCATGGGGGGGGCGGGGGACGGATGCGGCTGTGCGGGGGTGGGGCGAGCTGTTGTGTGTGTGTGTGGCTGTGTGTGTGGCTGTGTGTGTGGCTGTGTGTGTATATCTGCGGTGTGTCACGGTGCCTTGTAGCGAGCACCATTTTGAGTCTCACCTGGATGTTGTTGAGGGTGTTGAACTCCATGAGGTCGTGTAGCCTCTGGAAGGCCTCGGGCGCGTAGTGGAAGTTGAATGTGGAGTACGGGGAGCACGGGTCATCGAAGATGTCAAAGTCTCCGTAATCCATCTCCTCCTTGGTGGTCCGCGGCACTCCTGGGCGGAGTGGCAGGGGGCACGGCACTCACCTTTACCCTCTGACCTCTCACCCGCACCCTCTGCTGTACCAGGCAGGGGGTCCCTATGACTCCAAAAGGCCAGTTGGCCGATGTAAAACTGCGGTGGGTGGACCATGGATGGATTTAGGAATGTTTCACCATGGGAACACCAGAGCCGTGAAGACCATGTTGGCCAGACTTTGTGGAAGAGGTGGAAGGGACCCACATTTTACCCCACCCACCGATCTCCTAACTGTGGTGTAACCGTTTACGCTGTTTTGTGTTGACAACGACTGGAGGAGATGCTCCAGCTGACCGTCCCCATCGCCACGACAGCCCCCTTCGTTTCTCCGTTCGCAAGCTAAACGCGGCGTTGTGCAATGCTCTCGACGTTTCAATAGTGCCGCAAACCAGGGGTTTACCCCTGGTTTTCCCCTGGTTTTCCCATGCGGGGCCACGGCGCACGCGTGGCGTGGAGATTCAAGAAACGTGCACCGTTGTGCCAACCGCCACGCCGGGAGATCAAATCGAACCGGGGACCTCGGCGATAGCAAGTTCAGTGCGCTGTCTGCGATAACATCTGCGGCCGTGCCCCTCCCCCCTCCCCCATATCCAGCACGGAGGGGGGACGAGCGAGGCGCCGGCCCCGGGCCCCACAAGCAGGCAGCGCACCTGGTGCCTTGAACTTGCGGAAGTCGATGTTGGCGAGCACGAAGTGCACGACGGTGGGGCAACGCCGCTCCTCGCGAGCGTCCTGCGGCTTGAAGATGTAGCACTCCTTGAGGCCCTCGCGGTCAAACACGTTCTCGTCGATGCGCGGGAACGGCAGTTTGTGCATCCTCGCCCACTTCTCCGCCAGCAGCAGCTCCTGCTCGTGCGGCCGGCACCGGCGAGACCACGCGTCGGTAACTGCAGTAACTGCGGTAAACGCCGCCGCCGCCAATAGCGGCAACGCCATCGTCGAAGCTGCCGCTGCCGCGGCACCGTGACCGCCAACGGCATGGGCGCTATCATCGCTGCTGTCACCAACAGCAGCAGTACCGCAATTGTTACCACTATCAACCCCGTCGTCTCGAGCACCACCACTGTAACCAGCGTTGCTATCGCCAACAACAGCAGCACCCCAATGGTCCCTACCGCCGTTGCTATCGCCGCCGCCGTGCGGTGCCTACCTTGAATGGGCGGCTGCAGTCGCTGGGCCTCGCCGAGAAGTCGAAGGAGAGGATGAGGTCGATGCCGCGCTGAGGGCGCAGCACGAGCGGGAAGGGCAGGTTAAAGGTCAGGCCGCTGTCCACCACGTGGATCTTCTTGCTGCACACGTCCAGCGGCTCGTAGATCATCCCAAACTCCTCGGGGTCTGCGCACACGCACGCGCACACATACGCGCACACATCATCCACACGCACACGCGTACATGGCGTGCTTGCAGCATGCGTGGCACGGGTAGGATGGGCAGAGGCACGTGGGAACACGGTATGTGCACACGCAGCAAACTACACAGGGCTCATTATAACGGCTTTGGGCCTTCACACTTCTTGGCACCGTTTCCTGCTTCTTTCCTCACACCCCCCCCCTATTGCCTCTCTCCTCACCCCCCCCCCCTCCTGCCTCTCTCTCCACTGCCCCTACTCCTCCCTGCCCCTCTCTCTCTCTCTCTCTCCAGACCCTCTCCCCGTCGCCCCCCGACCTCCCTCTCTCTCGCGGCTGCCCCTCACCGGCCACGGCGACGTCGTTGTCGGTGTAGTCGCGCTGGCTGCCCCCGGCAGAGGCGGGGGTGAAGGGGGCGCGGGGGACGTTCGTGAGGTCGAGTCCGCGCATGAAGTTGAAAACTTTGCCGGCGCGCCCCTCGCGCGTCGTGAAGAGCGTCGTGTCGCCCACCAGCGTGGTCAGCATGCGCTCCACCCAGCTCCCGCCACCGCCACCTGCGGCCGCTGCAGCGGTGCCACCGGCCTTGGCCTGCTCCGAGACCTCGTCGGCATTGGCGCCGCCGCCACTCATCCCGTCGGTGGAATCTTCGTCGTCGCTGTCGGAAGCGCTTTGCTTGCTCGTGATGGTCTCCACGGTGAGGCTCGCTGTGTAAGACGCACGTAACAAAGACAAAGGTCCCCCGTGTAGCCTTCACAAACTGTTCGGGCAAGTGCTGTTAACGAGCAGCACCTGATGAACGCCAACTCTGCACATGAGGTGGTGTAGCCAACGCCATGTTCGGCCACCTTTGTCTCCCCAATGCTGATGTTTACACACCGAAAGCAGATACTCATTAAGGCTGAGTTGACCTAGGGGAGGCCCAGGACCAGGACGGGTTCAAATATTCATTGTTGACGTAGGCCCTGAGCGAGAATCCAACTCAGGCCACCAGGTATGTAGCTCGCTGACCTCTGTGCCACAACTCCACCCATGTACGACATAACACAGTACGCCGTCACAACAACCTCAACAACAGTGCAACGTTCACCTCGTACAGCATCTGTAGGTGCCCATTCCCAGGGATCAATTTCTGCCGCGGTCTGTTTGTGTCGGCGACCCGGAATATATTTCCACGCCCAGCACACCACATCCAGTATGTCCTCTCACTATGACTGTGTCTACTACTAGTCACGTACCACCTACTCCAGTCTACCAGCATGGTGCGGTGGGCTGTGCCCTGTGGTGTGGCACTGTTGGTGCAGTGCTATGTAGTGGAATGCAGGGAGGTGTGTGCCATGTGGTGTGACGGGCTGTGCGGTGCGATGCTTACCTATCTCCTCCTCCATCGTGGTCTTGCACTCGCCTTTGTCTCCGAGCTGAAAGACGCGGTTGAAGAGGATGGAGAAGGCGCTGCCCCACACTCCTGCGGCACACCGAACGCCCCGCATCACTCGCGGCACACCCGGAGAGGGGTGGGCGGGCGCAGATGGGAGGTGAGCGGAGGTGACGCGAGAGTCGGTGCCACTCACCCATGAGGAAGTGCAGGGGGTATTCCTCGTACTTGCGCACCGCAATGCCCTTGAAGAATTTGCTGCCGAAGAGCTCGGGGCGCATGAACGTGCCGTACTTGGCCATCCCTATCTCAAAAGGGCTGAACTCCACCCAGTCTGCGCCGTGCGGGTACACGGGTGTACGCGCGCATACGCAGATGTACACACGCGCGGGTACAAAGGGTCGGGCAAAGGCAAAATCATCGGTCAACGGCGTCAGCTAGGGCATGCCTGGGGGCAGTGCCGAGGGCAGGGGGGGCATGGTCGCAAGATGGTCAGCTGGGGTGGGGGCAGGGCAGGGCCAGCTGGGGACAAGGGCAGGGTAAGGGCTGCTAGGACAGGGGGCTGCGTGCTGACCGGCGTAGATGATCTCCGACACGTCCGGCTTGACGTGCAGGCAGGTGATGAGGGGCAGCGGGGTGTCCGCCCCCTGCACCGCGCGCTTCATGTCCGACAGCTTCCCCTGCATCCTCTGCACAATTGGACGGCCCCTTAACACCCACGGGGGTCGAGGGCCGCGACGCGGCCGGGTTCACGTCGCACTGCACCACCACCACCACGCCCCTAGCCCCTTACACGCTGGGACGCAGAGGTTGGATAGACGGGGAGATGGATGGACTGACGAGTGGGTGAACAGACGGATGAATGTACAGTCGTAGCGACGGACGGACAAAGCGACGGACGGCTGGACGGGAGAGCGTACGTTGGGGATGAGCGTCTCCCCGATGAGCAGGCCGAACACGTCGGTGAAGGTGACGGGCTGGCCCAAGCGCTTCTTCTTCCAGAGCGCCTCCACGTAGCGGCGCAGGCTCTGTGGGCGCAGCAGGTAGAAGCGCGAGTGGCTCGCGGACACCTTCACCTCCTGGTTGACCTCCCACACTGGCTTGCGCGGCCACTCCGGGTGCGAGAACAGCGTGGACAGGTACCTGCGGATGGGTGGGCAGGTGAGTGGGTGGCCAGGCTGCACGAGTGGGTGAGTAGGTGAGTATGAGTAGGTGAGTGCAAGGTCAGTTGTGTGGGTGTGTGGATAGCTGCAGGGGTGAGCGGGTGGAGGGAGTAGGCGATGGATGAGGGAGTAGATGGGTATGCGAGTGGACATCAAAGTAGGCGGCGGGGCGTGCGGCTCGGCACTTGCCAGGAGGAGCCGGAGAGCCCTGCCACGTAGGTGGTGCAGTCGAGGACCCCCGACTCCTGCAGCGCCTTGAAGACCCCGGCCATGGCTGTCATGGCGCGGAACCCCCCGCCCGAGCCCAGCACAGCCACCGTGGGGACCTGGGGTCACAGACATGGATCCTCCGTGTAGCCTTTATCAGACTGTTGGGGCAAGTCCGGCATGGCAAACAATGGGTTTCCGGCACCACGCTGGGCCGCAGTGTGTGTGTGTGTATACGTGTATGTGTGCGTGCTGCACGAGTGTATGTGCGAGTGTGTTGTGAGTGTGCGTCTCTGTGTTGAGGGTGCAGGATTGGGGTGCTGGGAACCTCTCGGTGGGACCGGGGTGCCCGCTCCGGGCCCAGCAGCTTCTTGATGCTCTCAAACACCTTCTCCTTCCTCCTCGCCCGGAACTCGCTCTCCTCCTGGCACAAGTGGATGCTGAATCGCAGATCTGACGAGGTGCTGCAAAGACAAAGATCCCGGTTATAACCTTCACTGACCGTTGGGAAAAGTTCCGTTAGTGAGCGACAATGAAGGCCGGCACGGCGCACGAGGGTGTGGCGTAATCGACACTGCGCCCGATTGCCTTCGTCTCCCCAGTGTTGATGCTTACACGCTGCACCAGGTACTCGTTTTTAGACCGACGACTTAAGGAAGACCCAGGACCAATTCAAATATTTTATCACTCAATGTTGGCTGTGAGCAGGAATCGAATTCTGGTCGCCGGGGTTCTTGGCACGGTGCGCTGACCACTGTACCACTCGAGCAGCACGCCTGGCACGAGTTGTCGCCTTGTTTCACCGCACACACAAACACCTCCCATACAGCCTTTGACACGCTGTTAGGGAGAGCGCCGATAGCGAGCACCTATGAGCCCGGCGACCAGCGTTCAATTTCCCGCTCGTATGTTGAACTCCTTTCGCACCTTACGAACCGTGCTAATCAAGGCTAACATCGGCAGGGAATAAATATCCGAACCGGTCCTGGGTCTCTCCTTAAAATAGTACCCGGCGTGGTGCTGCTGTTGGCCACTCGGCTCCTCGAGTGACACGCCGGCCTCAGTCGGTCCTCGCTAACGCGCCGGCACGCACGCACGCCGAGGGACGCCACTCACCACACTTCCAGGTGCAGCTCCAGGTAAACTTTGGTGACCTGAAAGAGAACACGGGGCACGAACATCAGCACGCGCCCCGCTCGGCCCGTCAACGGGAAACGTGGGGGTCGGTGGTCTCGATTTACGCACGCGGCTCGTTACTCGGCTTGTAAAACTTATTCCTCTTGGAATGCGATGGATGGTCCAGGCTCACAGTCCAATAAAACAGATCTGTCACGGTCGTCTCGCCTCTATCGTCTCTTTCGTGCAGCGCGTCTTGCCTCTACAGTTTCATCGGCTCCGTTCGATGAACACACCACTGGCTTACAACTTTCATACGGATTGCATTAGTAGTAAATGTATTCTTGAGCACATGAGTCTACCCACGTAACGATGAGAAACGTAGACGGCTCGGGAAGGCCTTTATCCAGCAGCGGATTGAAGTTCAGCTGATAACTTGATGCCTACTCATTGTTCTTAAGGGGTGCAGGGCCTGCCAGGTAATGGCGGCAGAGGAGGGTGGCCCCCAGGGGGGGGGGCGGTGGTGGGTGACCCCCACCTTGTTGAAGGTGAGGGTGAGCGGGTAGCTCTGCCCCTCGTGGAGATACCCCCGCAGGTTACACTTCTGCGAGCCGAGCTTCTCATCCACCGTGTAGTTGGCGTCCATGAGCGTCACCTGCGTGAGGGCGGCAGGGATGGAGGTGATGAACGTGGCAACACCTGGGCGGCAGCGCCGCGGTGACACTCACGGTGACACTCACGGTGACACGCACGGTAACACTCGCGGTGAGACTCACGCCAAATTGGACTCGGGCGCTTGTGCGGAGCTCACAAGTGCTCCCCCTGCTCTGCACAGTGCGAGTGAGTGAGTGAGTGGAGTTTGCAAGTTCTCACCCTGCTCTGCACAGTGTGAGTGAGTGGAGTTCGCAAGTTCTCCCCCTGCTCTGCACAGTGTAAGTGAGTGAGTGAGTGGAGCTCACAAGTTCTCACCCTGCTCTGCACAGTGTGAGTGAGTGAGTGGAGTTTGCAAGTTCTCCCTCTGCTCTGCACAGTGTAAGTGAGTGAGTGAGTGGAGTTTACAAGTTCTCCCCCTGCTCTGTACAGTGTAAGTGAGTGAGTGGAGCTCACAAGTTCTCCCCCTCCTCTGCACAGTGTAAGTGAGTGAGTGGAGCTTACAAGTTCTCCCCCTGCTCTGCACAGTGTGAGTGAGTGAGTGGAGTTTGCAAGTTCTCACCCTGCTCTGCACAGTGTGAGTGAGTGAGTGGAGTTTGCAAGTTCTCACCCTGCTCTGCACAGTGTGAGTGAGTGAGTGGAGCTTACAAGTTCTCACCCTGCTCTGCACAGTGTGAGTGAGTGAGTGGAGTTTGCAAGTTCTCCCCCTGCTCTGCACAGTGTGAGTGGTGAGTGGAGTTTGCAAGTTCTCCCCCTACTCTGCACAGTGTGAGTGAGTGAGTGGAGTTTGCAAGTTCTCACCCTGCTCTGCACAGTGTGAGTGAGTGAGTGGAGCTTACAAGTTCTCACCCTGCTCTGCACAGTGTGAGTGAGTGAGTGGAGTTTGCAAGTTCTCACCCTGCTCTGCACAGTGTGAGTGAGTGAGTGGAGTTTGCAAGTTCTCCCCCTGCTCTGCACAGTGTGAGTGAGTGAGTGGAGTTTGCAAGTTCTCCCCCTGCTCTGCACAGTGTGAGTGAGTGAGTGGAGTTTGCAAGTTCTCCCCCTGCTCTGCACAGTGTGAGTGAGTGAGTGGAGTTTGCAAGTTCTCCCCCTGCTCTGCACAGTGTGAGTGAGTGAGTGGAGCTCACAAGTTCTCCCCCTCCTCTGCACAGTGTAAGTGAGTGAGTGGAGCTTACAAGTTCTCCCCCTGCTCTGCACAGTGTGAGTGAGTGAGTGAGTGGAGTTTGCAAGTTCTCACCCTGCTCTGCACAGTGTGAGTGAGTGAGTGGAGTTTGCAAGTTCTCACCCTGCTCTGCACAGTGTGAGTGAGTGAGTGGAGCTTACAAGTTCTCACCCTGCTCTGCACAGTGTGAGTGAGTGAGTGGAGTTTGCAAGTTCTCCCCCTGCTCTGCACAGTGTGAGTGGTGAGTGGAGTTTGCAAGTTCTCCCCCTACTCTGCACAGTGTGAGTGAGTGAGTGGAGTTTGCAAGTTCTCACCCTGCTCTGCACAGTGTGAGTGAGTGAGTGGAGCTTACAAGTTCTCACCCTGCTCTGCACAGTGTGAGTGAGTGAGTGGAGTTTGCAAGTTCTCCCCCTGCTCTGCACAGTGTGAGTGGTGAGTGGAGTTTGCAAGTTCTCCCCCTACTCTGCACAGTGTGAGTGAGTGAGTGGAGTTTGCAAGTTCTCACCCTGCTCTGCACAGTGTGAGTGAGTGAGTGGAGCTTACAAGTTCTCACCCTGCTCTGCACAGTGTGAGTGAGTGAGTGGAGTTTGCAAGTTCTCACCCTGCTCTGCACAGTGTGAGTGAGTGAGTGGAGTTTGCAAGTTCTCCCCCTGCTCTGCACAGTGTGAGTGAGTGAGTGGAGTTTGCAAGTTCTCCCCCTGCTCTGCACAGTGTGAGTGAGTGAGTGGAGTTTGCAAGTTCTCCCCCTGCTCTGCACAGTGTGAGTGAGTGAGTGGAGTTTGCAAGTTCTCACCCTGCTCTGCACAGTGTGAGTGAGTGAGTGGAGTTTGCAAGTTCTCCCCCTGCTCTGCACAGTGTGAGTGAGTGAGTGGAGTTTGCAAGTTCTCCCCCTGCTCTGCACAGTGTGAGTGAGTGAGTGGAGTTTGCAAGTTCTCCCCCTGCTCTGCACAGTGTGAGTGAGTGAGTGGAGTTTGCAAGTTCTCCCCCTGCTCTGCACAGTGTGAGTGAGTGAGTGGAGTTTGCAAGTTCTCCCCCTGCTCTGCACAGTGTGAGTGAGTGAGTGGAGTTTGCAAGTTCTCCCCCTGCTCTGCATGGTGTGAGTGAGTGAGTGAGTGGAGCTTACAAGTTCTCACCCTGCTCTGCACAGTGTGAGTGAGTGAGTGGAGTTTGCAAGTTCTCCCCCTGCTCTGCACAGTGTGAGTGAGTGAGTGGGGTTTGCAAGTTCTCACCCTGCTCTGCACAGTGTGAGTGAGTGAGTGGAGTTTGCAAGTTCTCACCCTGCTCTGCACAGTGTAAGCGAGTGAGTGAGTGGAGTTTGCAAGTTCTCCCCCTGCTCTGCACGGTGTAAGCGAGTGAGTGAGTGGAGTTTGCAAGTTCTCACCCTGCTCTGCACGGTGTAAGCGAGTGAGTGAGTGGAGTTTGCAAGTTCTCCCCCTGCTCTGCACAGTGTAAGCGAGTGAGTGAGTGGAGTTTGCAAGTTCTCCCCCTGCTCTGCACAGTGTGAGTGAGTGAGTGGAGTTTGCAAGTTCTCACCCTGCTCTGCACAGTGTAAGTGAGTGAGTGAGTGGAGTTTGCAAGTTCTCCCCCTGCTCTGCACAGTGTAAGCGAGTGAGTGAGTGGAGTTTGCAAGTTCTCCCCCTGCTCTGCACAGTGTGAGTGAGTGAGTGAGTGGAGTTTGCAAGTTCTCACCCTGCTCTGCACAGTGTGAGTGAGTGAGTGAGTGGAGTTTGCAAGTTCTCCCCCTGCTCTGCACAGTGTAAGCGAGTGAGTGAGTGGAGTTTGCAAGTTCTCCCCCTGCTCTGCACAGTGTGAGTGAGTGAGTGGAGCTCACAAGTTCTCACCCTGCTCTGCACAGTGTGAGTGAGTGAGTGGAGCTTACAAGTTCTCACCCTACTCTGCACAGTGTAAGTGAGTGAGTGAGTGGAGTTTGCAAGTTCTCACCCTGCTCTGCACAGTGTAAGTGAGTGAGTGAGTGGAGTTTGCAAGTTCTCCCCCTGCTCTGCACAGTGTGAGTGAGTGAGTGAGTGGAGTTTGCAAGTTCTCCCCCTACTCTGCACAGTGTGAGTGAGTGAGTGGAGCTCACAAGTTCTCACCCTGCTCTGCACAGTGTGAGTGAGTGAGTGGAGCTTACAAGTTCTCACCCTACTCTGCACAGTGTAAGTGAGTGAGTGAGTGGAGTTTGCAAGTTCTCACCCTGCTCTGCACAGTGTAAGTGAGTGAGTGAGTGGAGTTTGCAAGTTCTCCCCCTGCTCTGCACAGTGTAAGCGAGTGAGTGAGTGGAGTTTGCAAGTTCTCCCCCTGCTCTGCACAGTGTGAGTGAGTGAGTGAGTGGAGTTTGCAAGTTCTCACCCTGCTCTGCATGGGTTTCCTCAGGAACACGTACAAAGTAACTGGTATCGGCCAAACATCCCAATGCTGAAAAATTAGCCGCAAATGAGTCTAAATGGGATTACGCAGAGCAGTAGCATCGCCCCCTACACTGGAAGGGAATGAACTGTATGTCGAGAGGCAAATCTGAGATAGAGGAGCCATGAGACAAGAGACAGAAATGAGATGGGGGGGGGGGGCCGCATGGGCCGGGGCTCCACGGGCCGGGGGGGCCGGGGCGGCAGGCTATGAAGAGAGGGGGAATGGGGCCGTGGGAGGGAAGGGGGGAAGGGGAAATTTCCTTCTCTGTACCAGTGCCCTGGCCAACCACACTACGCTCCAGGACAACAGAAGGTTTGAAGGAAGCAGATGCATTACATGAGACACCAGGTTAAAAAACCCGACACAGGGGACAGGATTAGATTGGAGGTTTTGAAAACCGGAGACGGATGCCCTGTGATGGTGCGATGGAGGCCTTGCCTCCAGGATGTTTTCCATGTTGAGGTCGATGAGGAAGTCGAAGCTCTCGTTCCACGTGGGGTTGACGTCATTGTCGAGGTGACGTGTTCGCTTGTAGCTGTCGGCGGCCAACCGGATGTCCAGCACCACGTACGGGTCCGGCGTGTCCACTGCACACGCGCACGTGTGCACACAAGCACATTCAGTTGTGTAAACGTTGCAATAATAGTGATAATGACTTATTTACCCGGAAAGCCCCACTGAGTCCAAATAATCTTTATCAGGAGGATCCTGCATTGGGACGTTTGGCCAAGACCAATCACAAATGCTTTTGGCTTTGAAAGAAAACTGGAGAACCCGCAAGACACCGATGCAGCAAACGGACCAAGTTAGGAATCAAACCCAGGTAGGTGTTGTTGCGAGGCACACCGTGTTACGACTGCCCCACAATGCCGTGCGAACGTAAGTAATTATCGGTCGGTTACTCCGCTAAAGGGATTACACAAACACGGCTCGCATGGGAGTGATATGACAGAGGGAGGCGTGAAGAGTGGGGAGGGCGAGTGGTGAGCGAAGAGAGTGAGGTGAGTAATGAGGGGTGGGTGGCGAGCAGAGAAGCGGTGAGGGGTAAGCGTTGGTGGTGGCTGGTGAGGGTGAGTACAGGAGGCAAGTGGCGACAACAGGGGTGGACAACGCATCTTGGCGAATGTGGAGGGATGAGTGGTTAAGGTGTGGGGTGAGTTGCAGGTGTGAAGTGCCACCCTCGACTCACTCATGTCACCCAGGCGCCCTTTGGTCACATTTTCGGCCCTCAGCACTTTCACCACCAGCTTGTGGCACACCTGGTGAGGCACCTGGTGAGCGGAAGGGAGGGGCGGGGAGCAGGGGGATCCACTCCGTCACAACGCCCGCTCCGGTCCGGATTGTGCGTAACCTCCAGGTGTGGCTGTCGACTCCAGGTGTGGCTCAAGTGCATGTGTCACGCCCAAGGTGTGTCTCCACACTTGGCAGACACCCCAGATTATATTTATACCGTAAATATTTATGCACAAACACACACGATACGGGCATACCCGTGTGCACACACAAGACCTGTTTCTACAATTTTTAATCTGAAACGTGATTTTTATGGTGCATGATATTGTATACGATGAAATAAACACAGCTTCGCTGCCGCTGTGATGTACGTCTCACGGACTGGGACTGCGTCGTGAAATAAGGTTGCATTAGATGCGATATGAACCGGAACGCGTGCAGGCGCTCCTGGGTGGATCGTCACATCGCAAGGATCGTGAGAGGTGGCGATGGCCTGGGGCGGCCTTAATCCAGCAGTGGGTTGGTCATGGCTGCTGCTGATGGTGATGGTGATGATAACTCCAAATTGGCGGGGGCGGCAGCGCAGTGTTTGGCGCACTGCTCTACTCAAGCCGGCATCCCGAGCTCAATGCCTGATCAGTGCTAAATGAATGATCGTCTGAACTGGAAGTGAAGAAGCTGTCGAGAAACGGTGACCATACTCACGTTAATGAGACAGAGCGGCGGGCTTTGTTTTCACAATAGATTTGCTCGAATCGCACGCAATCGTCGTGTCCGTGTCTGATGCACACCACCTTGGACTCCCGAGATCCCTCTGCTGTGTTCCGATTTAGCTTTAGCATTGTGTCACGATCTCTCTTGAAAACGACTCAGTCCCAGAGGAGATTCACCTGGCTATATAGATATTATATTTATATTATTTTATTATTTCCCTTCTACGTGACTTTACCGAAAGAACCAAGAATATGAATCCCTGCAGTCACGAAAGCTTTAAATCAAATTTTAAATCAAAATTTATATAGATATTGTTGTGGTTATCGCTACTCATGTTGTACTCGTAACAGCATCTCACCGGGTAAATAATTAATCTCACGTGGCACACGGTGATAATACACCGGGACCCAACAACAGGATCATCTGTTACACAGTGCCTGTACTCGTACCTCAACTCATACACAGCAAAACTAAACTCACCTGGAACACCATGTCAACACAACTTCACTTTACACACCGCCTCACCGGTTACACAATACCAACACAGCCATAACTCATACACAACTGAATCCAAAATTAAACTCACCTGATACACCATGTCCACACGCCCTCCCCAACCACACGCGGGGTGTGGAAGTAGAACTGATCTCACGTGCAACTTAATGCTCTCTCACTCTCACTTACATGCTCTCGAATTTGGCACTTTGTGTGTTGGTGAGTGTATGACGCACACACTCTGCCTCACCGCATCCCGCCCGCCCACGCTCTCGTGCCCATTTGCCAGGCATATGCACACGCACACACAGACGTACACCGACACCAATACCAGCCATTCCCACCAAGTGACGGTGACATCACCGCGGCGCCTGTGCCAGGCCAGGTGCATACACGCACGCAGGTGAGTGGCAGCATTGATCCTCCCCAACCACCTGCCCGTGTCTCCTTTGCCACCACTGACAACCCGCCACCCCTAATACTTTTCCATATAATTACCATACATCGCTTACGTATCAGTCACCATAATCGGCATCCGTGATCAATCCCCTCTTGGATGAAGGCCTCCCCAAGTCGGCGATACCCCCAGCGCCCGCACGAGAGTAGACCTCCGCGCTTCACCGCCGCGGTCAACTCGGGCGCTTTCCCGAGTCTGGCTGCTACTCAGCAGTTGTTCTCGCCAGCAGCCATCGTCCCTGCGAGTCGCGCGGTATGCCCTTGTGAATGTGACTGAAGATGCTCTACAGCAACGGGGGGCACATTTTGTTGTCGACAGAAAGATGGCCGTCGTATTAATTTAATTTTCCGAACGTTTTCTTTCATCTTCCCCATCTTGTTCCTCGTAACTCTTTTGCTGAGCTACATCTTTTTAATTCTGTATTTTATTTCCTGTCAAAAGTTACAACTGTTGGAATTAATCATTGTTACTTTTGGTCTTCTTGGAATGGGTCACTCATTGAAGAGGCTATTCTCGATATTAATGGCCTCTCGTGCTCATGAAAAATCATTTTTCAGAAGGCGCACGGGCGGGCAGTCAGACGTGCCGGCAGCTGCCCCGACCGATCGTCGCGGTGGCGTCTCAGAGATTCCCAGGGTCTCCCCGTCACCACCGCCCTTCCCGCAGGGGCGGAAGGTGACAACCGGCTGTGGCGCACGCATTCGGATGCGCTATCACCAAGGGGACCCACAGCGGGGCACGGGTGCATGGCCCACAGTGACATCATCGCCATTTGCCACGGTCTATCCACTTCTGAATGAAGCCCTCGCCAAGTTGACGCCATCTCTCACGGGCTAGCGATGCACACGCTCATGAGTTTATTTCATGGCTCTATCTTTGGCACATTTCATGCTTTGGCTACCACTGCATTATAAGTCTTTACCAGCGCCCATCATCCCTTCAAGCCATGATATGTCCTGCCCAAGTCCACTCACTTTTCTCATTAGTCAGGGCGACGCGGCTTGGTGACGTGGCAAGGTCTGCCATTGTGTGGCATGTCATGGTAAGTTGTGGCACGCTACGGTTTGACATCATTTCGAATTTGATGTGGCTTGGGGTGGTGGTGTGACATTAACGTGGTATGAGGCGGCGTGGCACCCTGTGCCATGATACTCACCACACTGAACTGGTAGGAGTCGGCCCCGACCCCTTGTAAACGCGGCATGGTGCCCACAAGGTGCCCCCCACTGCTGCCCCTTTCTGCCGCCCTGTCCTGCGTCCGGTCCTGAAGCAAGCAGGGGGACACAGACACCACAGAAACACAGACACGTCAGAGAAAAATGCGGGTGAACACAGTGTCTAAATGCCCCAAATCTAAACATGTTGTATTGAAACAGTGGGAATATTTATTGGTAGAGAGGTGGTCAGTCACAGGTAGGTTAAGAGGAAGGTCTTGACCCTGGAGAATGCACAGCAACCGTTATCTGAATGTTGAAACGGACTACATCAGTTTCCTAATTTTGCTTACGATGCAATGAATGTGGTTTCAAGACTAGAGTTAATCTCCTACCCCTCAACCGCGTCGGTGACGGGATTGGGGTCGTGGCCAGTGTAGTGATAAAGTCAATGGTGATGGTAGTAATTGTGGTGGTAATGGGTGATGTTGATGGTAGTGATGGGAAATAGTGATGGTAAGGATGAGGATTGTGATGAGAGTCGAGGCTGGATGGTGATGCTTGTGATGGCGGTAGTGGCAAGGGTAATACTGAGACTGCGTCCATGAATTAGAGCAGCAACTGTGTCACCTGAGGTGTCGTTCCCTCCTTTGGCTGCCATTCCATCACTAGTCTTGCCCATTATTTAGCACCGCAGTACACACAGCAATGCGCTTTATTTACACAAAGTCCTGCCGAGTCTTGAGACTTGTTTTCAGGAGGGTCTTGCATTGGGATATTTGACCAATAACTAGCCCTAAAGTTCCACACAAATGGAATCAAGAACCCCCTGCTGCACTGCACTCTCGTCTCCGAGGCTACGTCTGTGCCACGTCGCTCTCGGTGCAACTGTTTCAGCTTTTGTTCCACACTCCGTGTCACCTCGTGCTCGCCCCATGCGTCACACGCATGCACAGCCGACCGCACTCATTCAAACTCAGTAACTCAGCAGTCTCGTTCACAGCCTCCCGCCCTCTGCACGTCCAGTCAGCGAGTGGTACAGTACCGTACAGGCTTTCACCGCCTCGCGTGATGATGAGCCCACGAGGCCGAGACCTCCTCTCTCATCTCCTCGCGAAACACTTCGCTCCCAGCCCTGACGACCGACATCCCCAGACCCCGACTCGGGACCCCGGTTGTCAGGGGTTCTAAGAGGGGCCCAGGCAGACTCTGGGACCACAACGGCCGCCGCGATGATGGGGGGGTTCCTGTTCCCTGTTAGTTTAACGATGTCCGTACAGCAACCCCCACACAACCGACCCCAATAAACCACGAGCGTCCCCTTGATCCCAACGGGGTCCCCTTGATCCCAAGGGGGTCCCCTGTTCCCCGGGACACCCCACAGAGCCGTAGACCCCAGCGATTGCCGTCTCCCCGACCCCCGGGGGGGGGACCCCCCGAGACAACTGAGGATGCCTGGGATCCGCAAAGGGTCCCTCAGGACCCCAAGAGTCCCCAAACATCTCAGCCGGCTCCGGCAAGGGCCCCTCAGGACCCCCTGGGGCTCGCCGACTTATCCGAGCGGGGCCCCGGCCCGAGCACCGGGGCCCCAGGGGTCCCTAGGGCCCGAGAGGGGAGAGACTCACCGGGGTCCTCGATCCGGGGTCCGACTGCGTCTGCTGCTCCGAGGGGTTAGCTCCGGATTCGGGGTTCCGACGTCCAGGAGTCGGGTCCCCTCGATCCGGGGCAAGAGATTCGGGTCCGAGGGGAGTCGACTTTGCAGGGGTCCCAGTCTCGGGGTACGACGGGGATCTATGACCACAGGGGCCCTTGGAAGTCGGGGGTCCCCTCGATCCGGGGTCCGCTGAGTTGTAGCTGCCGGGCTGCGCCGCTCGGGGTTTGGCGAAGTTTTTGTCACCGAAGTTGTGGGGCCGAGGGGGCCCGGCCGAAGGGGGTACGGAGGCTGGGGGGTCCGCGAGTCTTGGTTGCGGGGGTCTTGGATTGGGGGTCCGGCGGGGTCCGGCCACAGCGCTCCACGCGCGTCGTCTCCCCCGCGCCGCGCGCCGCTTCCTGTTCCGCGCTTCCTCAATGGCGCGCGACGCGGGAGGGGGCTGGGGGTCTGGGGGGTCTGGGGGACGGGGCCCGGGGGAGGGGGCTGGGGGTCTGGGGGGTCTGGGGGACGGGGCCCGGGGGAGGGGGCTGGGGGTCTGGGGGGTCTGGGGGACGGGGCCCGGGGGAGGGGGCTGGGGGTCTGGGGGGTCTGGGGGACGGGGCCCGGGGGAGGGGGCTGGGGGTCTGAGGGGTCTGGGGGACGGGGCCCGGGGGAGGGGGCTGGGGGTCTGGGGGGTCTGGGGGACGGGGCCCGGGGGAGGGGGCTGGGGGTCTGGGGGGTCTGGGGGACGGGACCCGGGGGAGGGGGCTGGGGGTCTGGGGGACGGGGCCGGGGGAGGGGGCTGGGGATCTGGGGGGTCTGGGGGACGGGGCCCGGGGGAGGGGGCTGGGGGTCTGGGGGGTCTGGGGGACGGGGCCCGGGGGAGGGGGTTGGGGGTCTGGGGGGTCTGGGTGGGCGGAGATCGGGGGAGGGGGTTGGGGGTCTGGGGGGTCTGGGGGACGGGCCGGGGGAGGGGGTGTGGGGGTCTGGGGGGTCTGGGGGGCGGAGATCGGGGGAGGGGGTTGGGGGTCTGGGGGACGGGGCCCGGGGGAGGGGGTTGGGGGTCTGGGGGGTCTGGGGGACGGGGCCGGGGGAGGGGGTTGGGGGTTCTGGGGGGTCTGGGGGACGGGGCCCGGGGGAGGGGGTTGGGAGTCTGGGGGGTCTGGGGGACGGGGCCCGGGGGAGGGGGTTGGGGGTCTGGGGGGTCTGGGGGACGGGGCCCGGGGGAGGGGGTTGGGGGTCTGGGGGGTCTGGGGACGGGGCCCGGGGGAGGGGGTTGGGGGTCTGGCAGGTTTGGGGGGCGGAGATCGGGGGAGGGGTTGGGGGTCTGGGGGGTCTGGGGGACGGGGCCCGGGGGAGGGGGTTGGGGGTCTGGGGGACGGGGCCGGGGGAGGGGGTTGGGAGTCTGGGGGGTCTGGGGGACGGGGCCCGGGGGAGGGGGTTGGGGTCTGGGGGGTCTGGGGGACGGGGCCCGGGGGAGGGGGTTGGGGGTCTGGGGGGTCTGGGGGCGGAGATCGGGGGAGGGGGTTGGGGGTCTGGGGAGTCTGGGGGGCGGAGATCGGGGGAGGGGGGCTCAGATCAAAAGTGAGGGGTTGCGGATCAGGGGTCTGTAGAAACTGAGAGGTCTGAAAATGTGATCAGGAGATTCGGGGTCTGGGACTCGGGGAGTTCTGGGGGGAGGGGGACCAAGGAAATATAGAGCAGGGGTCCGAGAATTGAGGATGAGGGGTCTGAGGAATTTGGACAACAGGGGTCTGAGGATTGGGGATCTGGGGACTGGTGAACAGGGAGCAGGGGTCCGGAGGGACTGGGGTGTAAGGATTCTGGATATGAGGACCAGGGGTCAAGGGTGCG
>NC_083790.1:231314-272769 GCF_015708825.2 Lethenteron reissneri
ACCCCGTTACACACACACACTACACACACACACTACACACACTCATATAACAACAACAACAACAACCGCCATTCGCCACTAAGTGGCGGTGACGTCACCACGACGCTTGTGCCAGGCCAAGTGCACCTTGAGGCCACGTAAAGTGTCGAACGCCCGCTGGCAAGAGGTCACGGGGGTACCACACACTACACACACCACACACACACACGCCCTGTTGTTACACACACACTCATACACCCCGTTACACACACACACTCATACACCCCGTTACACACACTACACACACCACACACACACACGCCCTGTTACACACACACTCATACACCCCGTTACACACACTACACACACCACACACACACACGCCCTGTTGTTACACACACACACTCATACACCCCGTTACACACACACACTCATACACCCCGTTACACACACTACACACACCACACACACGCCCTGTTACACACACACTCATACACCCCGTTACATACACTACACACACACCACACACACACGCCCTGTTACACACACACTCATACACCCCGTAACACACTACTACACACACCGCACACACACACGCCCTGTTACACACACACTCATACACCCCGTGACACACACTACACACACCACACACACACACGCCCTGTTACACACACACTCATACACCCCGTGACACACACTACACACACCACACACACACACGCCCTGTTGTTACACACACACTCATACACCCCGTTACACACACACAGTTATACACCCCGTTACACACACACACTCATACACCCCGTGACACACACTACACACACCACACACACACGCCCTGTTGTTACACACACACACACTCATACACCCCGTTACACACACACACTCATACACCCCGTGACACACACTACACACACCACACACACACACCCTGTTGTTACACACACACTCATACACCCCGTTACACACACACACTCATACACCCCGTGACACACACTACACACCCCACATACACACACGCCCTGTTGTTACACACACACACTCATACACCCCGTTACACACACACACTCATACACCCCGTGACACACACTACACACCCACACACACACGCCCTGTTGTTACACACACACTCATACACCCCGTTACACACACACTCATACACCCCGTGACACACACTACACACACCACACACACACGCCCTGTTGTTACACACACACACTCATACACCCTGTGACACACACTACACACACCACACACACACGCCCTGTTGTTACACACACACTCATACACCCCGTTACACACACACACTCATACACCCCGTGACACACACTACACACACCACACACACACGCCCTGTTGTTACACACACACTCATACACCCCGTAACACACACTACACACACCGCACACACACACGCCCTGTTACACACACACTCATACACCCCGTGACACACACTACACACACCACACACACACCCTGTTGTTACACACACACTCTCATACACCCCGTTACACACACACACTCATACACCCCGTGACACACACTACACACACCACACACACACACGCCCTGTTGTTACACACACACACTCATACACCCCGTTACACACACACTCATACACCCCGTGACACACACTACACACCCCACACACACGCCCTGTTGTTACACACACACTCATACACCCCGTTACACACACACACGCCCTGTTGTTACACACACACACTCATACACCCCGTTACACACACACACTCATACACCCCGTGACACACACTACACACACCACGCACACACACGCCCTGTTGTTACACACACACTCATACACCCCGTTACACACACCACACACACCACACACACACTCATACACCCCGTGACACACACTACACACACCACACACACGCCCTGTTGTTACACACACACTCATACACCCCGTTACACACACACACTCATACACCCCGTGACACACACTACATACACCACACACACACACGCCCTGTTGTTACACACACACACACTCATACACCCCGTTACACACATACACCCCGTGACACACACTACACACACCACACACACACACGCCCTGTTGTTACACACACACTCATACACCCCGTTACACACACACACGCCCTGTTGTTACACACACACTGCTGCCACCACGTGTCTGGCTACTCGCCTCGGGAAGCGGATTCCCCTACGAGGGGGCGGGGTGGGGGAGGAGGGCTTTGGGGGGTGACACGGGGGGGTGACGCGGGGGGGTGACGCTGGAGGGGGGGGGATGACGCTGGAGGGGGGGGGATGACGCTGGAGGGGGGGGGGGGTTGTGACGCGGAGTGTGGGGGAGGGGCTAGGGATGCAACCCGCCCCTGCATCATCCGGACTCCACATGCTGAAGTCATCATCAACATCAACACTCGCGGCTTCTCCTCTTCACCATCATCATCGTCGCGCCTGTTTCCATATCGTTATATTCGCTAATCCACCGTAATCATAACCAGCATCAGCCCTGACTCATCATCGGCATCTAGCCAGATTCATCAGCCGCTGCAAAGGAGGCATCATCATCACCACCATCATTCGCCGCTGACGCCGTCCTCGCTCCCGCGATGGCAGCGGATGACGGAGACGCGCTCTACGGTGAGCAGCGGGGCCGGGTCGTCGTGGGGTCCACGTGGGTCTGGTGGGTCTGGTGGGTCCGGGTGGGTCTGGTGGGTCCGAGGGGGTCTGGTGGGTCCGGGTGGGTCCGGGTGGGTCTGGTGGGTCTGGTGGGTCCGGGTGGGTCTGGTGGGTCCGGGTGGGTCTGGTGGGTCCGGGTGGGTCTGGTGGGTCCGGGTGGGTCTGGTGGGTCCGGGTGGGTCTGGTGGGTCTGGTGGGTTCGGGTGGGTCTGGTGGATCTGGGTGGCAACCAAGACGGTCGGTCTTGATGGGGCTGTTGGGTCATGACGCGTGGTGATGTGTGCTGATGGGATCTGCTGGGACCTGGCTGGACCAGGTGAACTCTTGCATAGCCCTTCCTTTACAAGTCCCCGTGGCTTGGTGGTCCCTGGGGAAGCCCTGCAAGGGTACCCCGTTGTCTAGAGCCTCACCTAGCAGTGGGTCGCTTGAAGGCCGTGTACGTCTATGATTCCCTATGCGACCATCATCAGCCAGGATCAGTGCATTGCTGGATGAAGGTCTCCCCCCCACCCCCTCGCCTCTGCGACCTCTCAGGAGCCTGCGACGGTCAACACCGCACCCTCAGTGCGGTGTTGCACCACACACAGACATCCTACTGATGAGACACCACACACAGACATCCTACTGATGAGACACCACACACAGACATCCTACTGATGGGACACTGTACCACACACAGACATCCTACTGATGAGACACTGTACCACACACATACATCCTACCGATGAGACACTGCACACAGACATCCTACTGATGGGACACTGCACACAGACATCCTACTGATGGGACACAGCACACAGACATCCTACTGATGAGACACAGCACCACACACAGACATCCTACTGATGAGACACTGTACCACACACAGACATCCTACTGATGAGACACTGTACCACACACAGACATCCTACTGATGGGACACAGCACCACACAGACATCCTACTGATGAGACACCACACACAGACATCCTACTGATGGGACACTGCACCACACACAGACATCCTACTGATGGGATACTACACACAGACATCCTACTGATGAGACACTACACACAGACATCCTACTGATGGGACACTGCACCACACACAGACATCCTACTGATGGGACACAGCACCACACAAACATCCTACTGATGAGACACAGCACCACACAGACATCCTACTGATGGGACACCACACACAGACATCCTACTGATGGGACACAGCACCACACAGACATCCTACTGATGGGACACCACACACAGACATCCTACTGATGAGATACTCGAATGTCGATCCTGGTCTAGAGTTTGCTCGTGTTGAAGCAATGCTGCTCACACGATGCACGGGGCCGTGTGGCTGATGGTGGGATGTGCAAATGCATGTCGATGTGGAGGGGCTGTTGTGTGAAGGAGGCGTGATCATGGCTGCCTCTCTGCATTGTGGGCCTGTGTAGTGATGCGTGTCGCATCTGCGTGTACAGTCGGGGGGGGGGGGCAGTAGGAGGACTCTGCTATCAGCATGTACCCCGTGATTCCGAGTTGATCTGCTGGGTCAAGTCGCGTGAGCACAACGCCGATGTGTGTCGTGGACCCTCCTCCACCACACGCAGCCGAATAAATAAAGCTGTCACGTGAACAAATGCACTTTCACTGATCATTGACCAAGAGTGATCCACACCGTTTAATGCCTGCATCGGTAAATGTTTAAACGCCTTGTGAGTCGTAACAATTGTCGCGAAATCCCCGCGTGGTGAGCCCTGACCCCAACCCGCCCAGTGTTTGTTCAAGGCAGAAGCCACGGGAGGCCTCGGCCTCTTGACAAGACGTGTCACACGCCAGTCGCTTGTGCTTCAGTCCTGGCCAGCGCAACGTGCCGTGACGGGAGCGATGGCGCCAGTCCACTGCTGGATGAGGGGCCACCCCGGGCGACGGGTCGTAGGGAAGTCATTTGACCATACTTCACCACGATGGTCAGTGCACGGTGGTGAAGGGGTTGGTGTGATCTTGGCCGGTTCAGATGTGCTGCTTATGTAATTCGCCACCGATTGTTAGCCGTAACCAGGAATCTAATTTGGTCTGTTTGTTTCATAACGGAGTGCGCTAACCAATGCGCCACCGCTCCACGTGTGAGTTTGTGTGTTCTCGCCCTGAGCTCCAGCGTGAGTGTGCGAGTGGATGGAAGCGAGTGGATGGAAGTGCGCGTGTGGCCTTCATCTGAGCTGGCTAACAGCACTCGCCCCAGCAGTGTGTGTGGGGGGGGGGGGTCTGTGTGGAGTCTGCACGATCCACCCTCATTGTGCACCGCGTCCCTCCGGGTTCTCCGGTTTCCTCCTCGCTTGCGAACCGCGCCCTCCCCGCCCTCCCCCCGCCCCGCCAACTGCGGCAACTTGGCAGGGCCCTCTTGAAACATGAGTCCCGAGACTCAGTGAGGCTCTACTCGGTAAACAACACTAAACCAACTTGAGATCGTCTCATTGAGTCTCAAGACTCGTGCTCAGGAGGGTCCCGCTACATTGGCATCGGCGCGAGTCGCCGTCACGCGGCTCACGAGGGTCTCCCTCTCGGGATGGCTTCATGGCCCCTGTGCTCTACCGCTATTTCTGGCCGTCATCTCGTAGATCAGTGACTTGGGAGGAATCTGTGCGTGATTTCCGAAGCCGAGCAGTTAAAAGCAGGATGGCAGGCGCCCCACATCGCCACCACGCACCGGTATCCGCAGCGCTCTCAGCAGCGGCAGCAGCAGCAGCAGCTGCAGCAGCAGCAGCTGCAGCAGCAGCAGCTGCAGCAGCAGCAGCTGCAGCAGCAGCAGCTGCAGCAGCAGCAGCTGCAGCAGCAGCAGCAGCTACAGCGCTCTCAGCGCCGCTGCTGCTACAGCTGCAGCTGCTACAGCTGCTGCTGCAGCAGCAGCTGCAGCTGCAGCTACAGCGCTCTCAGCGCCGCTGCTGCTACAGCAGCAGCTGCTACAGCAGTAGCAGCAGCAGCAGCTACAGCGCTCTCAGCGCCGCTGCTGCTACTGCAGCTGCTGCTGTAGCAGCTGCTGCAGCTGCTGCTGGAGGAGCGGAGGCGGCGGCGGTGCCACAGCTCCCGCGTGGCTCTGCGGACCCGGCGAACCGAGTTCAATTCCCGCTCGCGGCTAACATCGGTGACAGTGATTGAATCGGTTCTGGGCCCCGCCTAGGTTGACCCAGCCTCAAATTAGCACCTGTGTAAAGATCGCCACTAGGGAGACGAAGGTGGCCGGGTATGGTGCTGCCCCCACCCTCTCGTGCGCCGCGCCGGCCTCAACGCGCGCTCGCGGCGCTCGCCCCGACAGTCCGGGCCGCCCCCACGGGGCGTCGCTACCCTGGCGGTGTCGGTGTTGGTGGTGACCGTGCGAGCACTCGCGCCAGAACTAACAGCAGCAGCAGCAGCGCCATAGGCACTACCAACACACCGGCACCCATCCTCACTCTTAGCATGCACAATAACACGACCCTCAAGTCGAACGCTGCTAACGCAGAGCGAACCCGGCCCCACCCCTCACCCACCCCCACCCCTCACCCACCCCCACCCCTCACCCACCCCTCACCCCTCACCCACCCCCACCCTCACCCACCCCCACCCTCACCCACCCCTCACCCCTCACCCACCCCTCACCCCTCACCCACCCCTCACCCCTCACCCACCCCTCACCCCTCACCCACCCCTCACCCACCCCCACCCCTCACCCACCCCTCACCCCTCACCCACCCCTCACCCCTCACCCACCCCCACCCTCACCCACCCCTCACCCACCCCCACCCCTCACCCACCCCCACCCCTCACCCACCCCTCACCCACCCCCACCCCTCACCCACCCCTCACCCCTCACCCACCCCTCACCCACCCCCACCCCTCACCCACCCCTCACCCACCCCCACCCCTCACCCACACTTCACCCACCCCCACCCCTCACCCACCCCTCACCCTCACCCACCCTCACCCACCCCTCACCCACCCCTCACCCACCCCTCACCCACCCCTCACCCACCCCCACCCCTCACCCACCCCTCACCCTCACCCACCCCTCACCCTCACCCACCCCTCACCCACCCCTCACCCTCACCCACCCCTCACCCACCCCGACCTTCACAGAGCCGAGACTCCCTCACCCAACCGGCACCACAATGAGTCGGCAGATCCCCCCCTCCACGTGTTGGATCTCTCCGCGAAAAAAAATCTATCAACATATTTAACACATCCCATCAGCCACGCACTTGGCCCTCTGTGTGGGTGGATCTTGACAGCAGCGTGTGGCTCAACACAAGCAGACCGGTTGTGACATTCACTGTCTCAACGTGCGAATCGCATGATGCAATAAGTCGGAGCGATTGTAATGACTGCAGCTCGCCTTTAATGATTACATGTTCACGATGCCCCCTGCTTAATCGTTGCCTCCGCTGACGATGACCACCAAGCTGAGCCTCAGCCTGCTCGTGCCGTGAGTCGCGACTTGCCCCCCCCCCCCGACACGCTGTGGGCGGCGTGCGCGTGCCCCGAGTGAGTGGGTCGTGTCGCGGTGACCTGCCCGGGCTCGATTCCCGCTCACGGCCAACACCGGTGACGACTCTCTGAACCGGTCCTGGGCCTCCCCTAGGTCTACTTAGCCTCAAATGAGGTGCGATGTGTAAACATCGGCACTGGCAAGACAAAGGCGGCCGGGCGTGGTGTTGGGCACCCACCCCCTCGTGTGCCGTGCCGGCCTTCATAGGTGCTCGCTAACAGCACTTGCCCCAACAGTCTGTCCCAGGCTACACGGGGGATCTTTGTCTTTGGGTAAAAGAGTGTATACCAACTCGCTAACAGCACTTGCTCCAACAGTCTGTCCCAGGCTACACGGGGGATCTTTGTCTTTGGGTAAAAGAGTGTATACCAACTCGCTAACAGCACTTGCTCCAACAGTCTGTCCCAGGCTACACGGGGGATCTTTGTCTTTGGGTAAAAGAGTGTATACCAACTCGCTAACAGCACTTGCTCCAACAGTATAGCAAACACTGCAGCGGGCTCTATGTCTTTGTAGTGGATTCAGCCTGTGCGGGGGTGAGACTGTGTGTGTGTGAGGCTGTGTGTGTGGTGAGACTGTGTGTGTGGTGAGACTGTGTGTGTGGTGAGACTGTGTGTGTGACTGTGTGTGTGAGACTGTGTGTGTGAGGCTGTGTGTGTGTGAGTCTGTGTGTGTGGTGAGTCTGTGTGTGTGTGAGACTGTGTGTGTGTGAGTCTGTGTGTGTGAGACTGTGTGTGTGGTGAGACTGTGTAATGAGACTGTGTGTGTTGAGTCTGTGTGTGTGTGAGTCTGTGTGTGTGTGAGTCTGTGTGTGTGTGAGACTGTGTGTGTGTGAGTCTGTGTGTGTGAGACTGTGTGTGTGTGAGACTGTGTGTGTGTTGAGGTTGTTTATGTGGTGAGGCTGAGTGGGGGTGGAGCTGTCGCTGGGGCCGTTAGCGGAGCCGGACCGCGAGAGCGGAAACGAAGCCGCGGGGAGGGAGGTGGGTGAGGAACCTTGACAGAGAGCGCTGATGGGTGAGGGAGTGATGGGTGAGTGATGGGTGAGTGATGGGTGAGTGATGGGGGAGGGAGTGATGGGTGAGTGATGGGTGAGTGATGGGGGAGTGATGGGTGAGTGATGGGTGAGTGATGGGGGAGGGAGTGATGGGTGAGTGATGGGTGAGTGATGGGTGAGGGAGTGATGGGTGAGTGATGGGTGAGTGATGGGTGAGTGATGGGGGAGGGAGTGATGGGTGAGTGATGGGTGAGGGAGTGATGGGTGAGTGATGGGGGAGGGAGTGATGGGTGAGTGATGGGGGAGTGATGGGTGAGTGATGGGGGAGGGAGTGATGGGTGAGTGATGGGTGAGTGATGGGTGAGTGATGGGGGAGGGAGTGATGGGTGAGTGATGGGGGAGGGAGTGATGGGTGAGTGATGGGTGAGTGATGGGTGAGGGAGTGATGGGTGAGTGATGGGTGAGGGAGTGATGGGGGAGGAAGTGATGGGTGAGTGATGGGTGAGTGATGGGTGAGTGATGAGTGAGGGAGTGATGGGTGAGTGATGGGGGAGGGAGTGATGGGTGAGTGATGGGTGAGTGATGGGTGAGTGATGGGTGAGTGATGGGTGAGGGAGTGATGGGTGAGTGATGGGTGAGGGAGTGATGGGTGAGGGAGTGATGGGTGAGGGAGTGATGGGTGAGTGAGTGATGGGTGAGGGAGTGATGGGTGAGTGATGGGTGAGGGAGTGATGGGGGAGGGAGTGATGGGTGAGTGATGGGTGAGGGAGTGATGGGTGAGGGAGTGATGGGGGAGATAGTGATGGGGGAGGGAGCGATGGGGGCGGGAGTGATGGGGGAGGGAGTGATGGGGGAGGGAGTGATGGGGGAGGGAGTGATGGGGGAGGGAGTGATGGGGGAGGGAGTGATGGGTGAGGGAGTGATGGGTGAGGGAGTGATGGGGGAGAAGTGATGGGGGAGGGAGTGAAGTGCTGAGGGAGGGAGTGATGGGTGAGGGAGTGATGGTGAGGGAAGTGATGGGTGAGGGAGGTGATGGGTGAGGGAAGTGATGGGTGAGGGAGTGATGGGAGAGGAGTGATGGGGAGGGAGTGATGGGGGAGGGAGTGATGGGGGAGGTGAGGTGATGGGTGAGGGAGTGATGGGTGAGGGAGTGATGGCTGAGTGATGGGTGAGGGAGTGATGGGGGAGGAAGTGATGGGTGAGTGATGGGTGAGTAGTGAATGATGTGAGGGAGTGATGGGTGAGTGATGGGGGAGGGAGTGATGGGTGAGTGATGGGTGAGTGATGGGTGAGTGATGGGTGAGGAGTGATGGGGAGTGATGGTGAGGGAGTTGATGGTGTGAGGGAGTGATGGGTGAGGGAGTGATGGGTGAGTGATGGGTGAGGGAGTGATGGGGGAGGGAGTGATGGGTGAGTGATGGGTGAGGGAGATGGGAGGAGTGATGGGGGAGATAGTGATGGGGGAGGGAGCGATGGGGGCGGGAGTGATGGGGGAGGGAGTGATGGGGGAGGGAGTGATGGGGGAGGGAGTGATGGGGAGGGAGTGATGGGGGAGGGAGTGATGGGGTGAGGGAGTGCTGGGTGAGGGAGTGATGGGGGAGGAAGTGATAGGGAGGGAGTGATGGGGGAGGGAGTGATGGGTGAGGGAGTGATGGGTGAGGGAGTGATGGGAGAGAGGGAGGATGGGGGAGGGAGTGATGGGGGAGGGAGTGATGGGTGAGGGAGTGATGGTAGAGGAGTGATGGGTGGAGGGAGCGATGGGGGAGGGAGCGATGGGGAGGAGCGATGGGGGAGGGAGCGATGGGGGGGAGCGATGGGGGAGGGAGCGATGGGGAGGGAGCGATGGGTGAGGAAGGATGGGGGAGGGAGGATGGGGGAGGGAGTGATGGTGAGGGAGTGATGGGTGAGGGAGTGATGGGTGAGGGAGTGATGGGTGAGGGAGTGATGGGAGAGGGAGTGATGGGTGAGGGAGTGATGGGTGAGGGAGTGATGGGGGAGGGAGTGATGGGGGAGGGAGTGATGGGTGAGGGAGCGATGGGGGAGGGAGCGATTGGGGAGGGAGCGATGGGGGAGGGAGCGATGGGGGAGGGAGCGATGGGGGAGGGAGTGATGGGGCACCTCCAGCGGCAGCTGCCCCTGTGTGGCGCAGTGCGGCTCGCCACCTGCCCTGTGACACGGAGGTCGGTGCGGCTGGAGAGTCGTTCATGGATGAGTCTGTCTGGCTCAAGCAGTGTCGTTTACATTCAAGGTGTTCACATTCCCCTCATTCATACTTTATTAAAACATTCACTCTGCCTACTCATCCATTCTGCTCATTCACTCTCGTGAGTCAGTGAGAGGGTGACTGAGTCAGGGAGGGAGTGAGGAGGAAAGGGGCCGGGTAGAGAGGGAGGGAGGGTGTGTGTGCAGGTTAGTGGGTGGGAGGGAGGGTGTGTGTGCAGGTGAGTGGGAGGGTGTGGGTGCAGGTGAGTGGGAGGGAGGGTGTGGGTGCAGCTGAGTGGGTGGGAGGGAGGGTGTGTGTGCAGGTGAGTGGGAGGGTGTGGGTGCAGGTGAGTGGGAGGGAGGGTGTGGGTGCAGCTGAGTGGGAGAGAGGGAGGGTGTGGGTGCAGGTGAGTGGGAGGGCTCGGCAGAACCGGAATCTCTGCTCTCCGAGTCGTCGCTGCCCGGCACAGGTCGCGGCGCTGTTCGCCACAGGAGCTCGCAGACTACCTCCGCCGCGCTCCCGGCGCCTGAACGCGGCCATGGCGGACTCGGACTACGGTGAGGGGCCCCGCGGGGAGCGCGACCCGGGCGGAGGGACGAGGAAGGGGGTCGGGCAGGAAGGGGGTCAGGCAGGGAGAGGGTCAGGCAGGGAGGCACCCGGCCTGACCGCGGGGGTTCTCGGCCACATCATCCACCACCTCCTCGACACCATCGTCATCATCGTTGTCGTCGTCACCCAGTAAACAAGGACACGTCGGCCCAACGTGCTCCTCTCGGTGCGGGTCCCAGCGCGTCTCTGCCTCGCTGCTGCTGCTGCTGCTTTGCGTGAGAGGCCGCGCCTGTCGCCGCAGGTAGACGATGAGAGGAGGTCACCTGGAGGAGGCACGACCCCCCCACCCCGCGGTGTGTGAGTCCTCCTGCGCGTGGCGGCGGGGAGTGCTGCATTGCGCTCCGAATCGGGCTCGCGGCCGGTTTTAGTGACGGCATATATATGTGAACCGTCGACTCTGCCTTAAATGAGTACCTGGTGTGGTGTGCAAACATCAGAACTGTGAAGACAAAGACGGCCGGACGTGGCGTTGGCCAGCACTGGGTTGTCTTGCCAGACTTGAGATGTGCTCGTTTTTGCACTTGTACCTAGCAGTCTGTTAAGGCTAAGGGGCATCTTTGTCTTTATTATATATCAGCCCCTTTCACTTTGTGTGTCAAAGCGATGTTCTGCTCAAATGAGCTTTGATGCAATGGTGCTCATGTCCTATTTACACCTGAGCCAGTGGTGCAAACTCCACGTTGCTATGGCGGGGACGAGTTTATTAATAGGGCAACCGCTGCTGGCTACCCCACAAAGTCGTACTCATTTTATTGACCCCGGGATGATGATGGGCTGAGTCAACTTCCCCAGCCAGGAGTTGAAGTCGCGACCTTCCGACGGCGGTCCGCTCAATGGATCGCTGCGCCACCTCCCCCCTCTGACGTGCTGGCGGCGCGCGGCACTCTCCCGTTTTAGAGTGCCCACTGAGGCGCACACACCGACACACAGACACACACACACCGACACAAAGATCCCCCGTATAGCCTTAACAGACTGTAGGGGCAAGTGCTGTTAGCGAGCACCTATGAAGGCCGGCACGGCACACGAGGGGGTGGGTGGCCAACACCACGCCCGGCCGCCTTTGTCTCCCTAGCGGCGATGTTTACACATCGCACTAGGTACTCATTTTAGGCTGAGTCGACCTAGGGGAGGCCCGGGACCGGTTCAAATAATCGTCACTGGTGTTGGCCGCAACACACCGACACACACACATACATACAGACACATATAGACACAACAACAACAACAACCGCCATTCGCCACCTAAGTGGCGGTGACGTCACCACGACGCTTGTGCCAGGCCAAGTGCACCTTGAGGCTACGTGAAGTGTCGAACGCCCGCTGGCAGGAGGTCACGGGGCAGACCCAGCAGGTGCCACGGGTCGACTGACCGAGATGACCGAGATGACTGGCTGATGCACCACCTGTGCCCCCTACTGTACCAACTCGCTGTGCTTTAGCCACCCGGCGCTCCGCTCTTTGTTGTGAGCGTCGCTCCTCCGCCCTCCGTTGTTGTTGGAGGGCGACTGCCTCCAACTGCCCAGTAGCGTCCGTCACGAGCCTCCTCCACAGAGGCCGATCTTGACACCGCTGGTACCAGTCATCGGCAAGTCCACTCAACTCCACGTCCTCCTGTACCACATCACTCCATCTCTTCTCTAGCCCGTGCCGCGCCCGTTTAGCCCCCTCTATCCGGCCGAACAAAAGTCGTTTAGGCATGCGGTAGCTGGGCATGCGGGCTACATGACCCAGCCAACGCAGCCTTGCCTGCCGGAGGAGCTCACCGATGGGACTTTGGCCAGATCTTTTAAGGATTTGTGAGCTCCTCACACAATCCAGCCTGGTTAAACCCAGGATGGATCGTAGGCAGGCCAGCCTAAATGTTTCCAAACGGCGAAGATGCTCAATTAGGGGGGTCCACGAAGCTTCGTGCGGAGCGACAGACCAGGTAGCTTCCACACTGCGTTACGCAACCGATGACAAGATATTGCCGCTCGACTGATTCGGAGTGAGACCTCTGCTGTTAACTGGAGCCACCTCCCACACACGCACGCGTACACGCGCACACACACACTAGACGCACACGCACCCACACACGCGCGCACACGCACACACACGCGCACACTCACGCACACACTCACGCACACACGCGGTTTGCTTGCACGTGCCCGCCGCTGTCTGCACGCGACACAAACGCGTGTTGGGACTGTGATCTGGCGATGGGTGTGTGTCAAGCGATGCGTGGAGAGAAAGGAGTGTCCACTGCTATTGGTGTAGCGAGAGCTATACTGGATGTGGTGTGCGGGGTGAGTGTGTACTCTCCGGGTAGGCTCTAGGAGGTGGGCACGTACGTGCGCTCGAGCTGTGGCTAGTCGCCAGGCGTGATTGGTCGCCATCGCGAGGTGTGTCCCGCCGGAATGTGGCGTGCCGAGTTGAGACCAGGCTGGGCACTCTGTGCACAATGAGGCCTGTGGCGAGTTGAGGCCAGGCGGGGCACTCTGTGCACAATGAGGAGGCCTGTGCCGAGCACTGCACTCGGGCCAACAATCCATTCCAGCAGACGCCGTTACAATCACAGACACCCACTCACCACCCACCTATCAGCTGACTCGCATTCACACCCATCCACTCACTCGCCCATCCACTGAATCACTTCGTCACTAACTCGCACACAAACCTACTTACCAACTCCGAAGACAAAGATCACCCGTGTAGCCTTAACAGACTTGGGGCAAGTGCTGTTAGCGAGCACCTGTGAAGGCCGGTTAGGCACCGAGAGGGTGGGTGGCCAGCACCACGCCCAACCGCCTTTGTCTCACTCGTGGCCATGTTTACACACCGCACCAAGTACTCATTTTAGGTTGAGTCGACCTAGGGGAGGCCCAGGACCGGTTCAGATAATTGTCACTTGTGTTGGCCGTGAGCGGGAATCGAACTCGGGTTGCCGGGTTCGTAGCGCAGCGTTAGCACCGTTTGCTACATACGGTGCGAAAGAAGTTCTACAAACACTCACTCACTAACTCACCCACTCCACATCTCAAAGAGAGGGTCCTTGTCTATAACTGCTGGCAGTTGACCAGCACTTGCTCAAGCAAGTCTGACTGATGATGAGACACTGTCGAAACCCGTCCAGAGTTTGCATGTTTGAATCAATGCTGCTGAAATTATGTATTCCCAGAAGGTCGTGTGTGGCTGATTTAACGTGTAAAAAATACTTACGAGTTTCATGTGGAAAGACGGATATGTGAAAGAGCCGTCTTGTCTGCTTCACGATTGTCACTCTGTCATTTGATCGCTCACTAACTCACCCCCACCCACTTCTTCACCCGCTCCATAACTACTCACTCGCCCACCCACTTCTTCACCCACTCCATAACTACTCACTCGCCCACCCAGTTATTCACCCACTCCATAACTAAATTGCACATTCGTTTACTCCCCTGCTGACTCACCAAATCTCTTCCTCACTAACTCACCCACAAACTCACTTGCTCACTCCCCTGTATCACTCACTCATACATCCACCCTCTCGCCCACACGGGTCTGGTATCTGTGTCAGCGCGTGTTGTTTGTGCATCTCTGTGTGTGTCTCTGTGTCTGTGTGTGTCTCTGTGTCTCTGTGTGTGTCTGTGTGTGTGTCTCTGTGTCTGTGTGTGTCTCTGTGTCTGTGTGTGTCTCTGTGTCTGTGTGTGTGTCTCTGTGTCTGTCTGTGTGTGTCTCTGTGTCTGTCTGTGTGTCTGTGTGTCTCTGTGTCTGTGTGTGTCTCTGTGTCTGTGTGTGTCCCTGTGTCTCTGTGTCTGTGTGTGTCCCTGTGTCTGTGTGTGTGTGTCTCTCTGTGTCTCTGTGTCTGTGTGTGTCTGTCTCTGTGTGTCTCTGTGTCTGTGTGTGTCTCTGTGTGTGTGTCTGTGTCTGTGTGTAACTCTTTGTGTGTCTCTGTGTGTGTCTGTGTCTAACTCTGTGTCTGTGTGTGTCTCTGTGTGTGTCTGTGTGTGTGTGTCTGTGTGTGTCTCCGTGTGTGTGTCTGTGTGCGTCTCTGTGTCTGTGTGTGTGTCTGTGTTTGTGTGTGTGTCTTTGTCTGTGTGTCTGTGTGTGTCTCTGTGTGTGTGTCTGTCTGTGTGTGTCTGTGTGTAACTCTCTCTCTGTGTGTAACTTTGTCTGTGTGTAACTCTGTGTGTCTGTGTGTGTGTCTGTGTTCTTCAGGACAACCGAACAAGCATGACCCCAACTTCAGGGGACCCGTGGTGAAACGGTGAGTCCCCACCTGGGGGGTGGGGCGAGATCTGGAGTCGGTGGGGGGGAGAAGTCGGGGGGGGGACCCCTAATATGGTTCTGGGAGATGTACCTGAAGGAAGGAAGCACGTGTGTGTGTGTGGGTGTGTGGGTGTGTGTGGTGTGTGGGTGTGTGTGGTGTGTGGGTGTGTGTGGTGTGTGTGGGTGTGTGTGGGTGTGTGTGTGTGGGTGTGTGGTGTGTGGATGTGGGTGTGTGTGGGTGTGTGTGTGTGGGTGTGTGGGGTGTGGGTGTGTGTGTGTGGGTGTGTGTGGGTGTGTGTGTGTGGGTGTGTGTGGGTGTGTGTGTGGGTGTGTATGTGGGTGTGTGGGTGTGTGTGTGTATGGGTGTGTGTGTGTGGGTGTGTGCGGGAGTGTAGCGGGCTGTGCAGTGGTTAGCGCACTGTGCTACGAACCCAAGTCATGGCCAATACCAGTCCTGGGCCTCTCCTAGGTCGACTAAGCCTCAAATGTAAACATCGCCACTCGGGAGACAAAGGCGACCGGGCGTGGCGCTGTATATATGTACACATGTTAACGAGCGTGTGCGTGTGTGCGTCTCATCAGGAGCTGCACCGACATCGTCTGCTGCATACTCTTCTCTCTCTTCATCCTGGGCTACGTCGCCGTGGGGATCGTTGGTGAGACGACGATGGAGAGGGGGAGGGGAGGGGAGAGGGAGGGGGAGGGGAGGGGGAGGGGAGGGGAGGGGGAAGAGAGGGAAAGGGGAGGGGAGGGGGAGATGCTGGTGTGAGTATGGACGGCCCTACTCATTGCTGTGTCAATAAGATTGTTCATGCGCGTATTCACGTGATAAAATACCTCATTATTTATTTATTTATTTAGCCAGGTAAAGCTCACTGAGTCTCAAGACTCATTTTCAAGAGGGGTTTGCCAAGTTTTCACAGTAGGGAGCGATGTTGCCGAGTGATTTTCAGGGAAGTTTCAACACCGGGAGGTTTGGCACAATATCCACTCTGACTCTGTGTTTGTTTAGCTATGGGAGGAAACTGGAGAACTCAGAGGAGGAAACTCATGCAGAACACACAGACTCCACACACAAGCAAAGACCACTCTCACCCACCCTCGCTCGCTCTGCACAACTGGAGGAAGCAGTGGTATCGTGGTCTGCGTCCCCAGGACCGACTCGGCCTTGAATGGGTATAAATATCAGCACTGGGGAGACAAAGGCGGCCAGGCGTGGTGCTGCTACACACGCCATTGTGTGCCATGCCGGTCTTCACAGGTGCTCGCTAACAGCACCTGCCCCAGCAGTTGTCTGTTCACTGCTCCACGGGGGATCTTTGTGTCTCGGCAGCATGGGTGCATGGAGACCCGCGCCAGGTCATACATCCCGTCGACAGCTACGGCCACTTCTGCGGACAGCCGGGCTCCCCCAACGCGTACGTACGAAGGAGGGCACTCCCCAAATTTGTCTGGGGGGGGGGGGCCTCTGGTAAGAGGGGGCAGGGGGGGCGGTGGCCCCGCTCCGAGCGCCTCGTCGCAGCGTGGAGACCGCTGGTTCGTGGTTGGCGTGTAGGTTAGCCCGCGTCACGATTTGGCCAAGTTGTGTGGTCGTGATCCTCCATCACCCGATAGCCAAACAAATTCATCTGTCCCGAGCTTTTACCGCGCTGCATTTATCAAGTAGATCTACGACGAAGTTCGCTTGAAACTGCGTCGACCCAAGCGTGGCCCAACGCGACACTCGCGAGGGGATCTTAGAGGGTCGGCGTGACCCCGCGTGACCCCGTGTGACCCCACGTGCTCCGTCTGGACACGGCGTGCCAACGGAATGTTGCGTGCGTCTTGTGCGCACGTGTGTGCGTTATCTGCGCGTGCGTGTGTGTGTGTGTTTGCGCGCACGTGTGTCGCAGGGAGAAGCCGTACCTGTTTTACTTCGACATACTGAAATGCGCCAGCCCCGCCACCCTGCTCAACCTGCAGTGCCTCACCACACAGGTGCCCACACGAGACAAAGACGAGACGAAAATAATCCCCCGTATAGCCTTAACAGATTGTCGGGGCAAGTGCTGTCAGCGCCTCTCACCCACTCGCACGGAAGCGGCGTTGGTGATGTTTTACATTTGTAACGCCTCAACCTCCCCCCCCCCCCCCCCCCCAGATCTGTGTGAAGCGCTGCCCGGAGAAGTTTGACAGCCTCCTCGCCGCCGTCGCCACCCCCGGCGGCATGAGCAGCTACGCCGAGTTCTGTGTGCCGGGCTTCACCGTGGGGCAGGTGGGGGACCAGGGCGCGGGCGGGGGGCAGGGGGCGGGGGGCGTGCTCACGTTGTGTCTCACTACTGAGGCTGTGGTTGTGACTGTCTCACTACTGAGGCTGTGGTTGTGACTGTGGTTGTAGCTGTAGCTATGGTTGTGGTTGTGACTGTCTCACTACTGAGGCTGTGGTTGTGACTGTGGTTGTAGCTGTAGCTATGGTTGTGGTTGTGGCTGTGGTTGTGGTTGTAGGCACTGAGCCCCGCTGACATCCTGGCCAAAAGGCAGTGCCCGTCCATCATCTTCCCGAGCCAGCCCTGTGAGTGACCAACACTCACAACACTCACCAACACTCGCAACACTCACCAACACTCGCAACACTCACAACACTCACCAACATTCACCACACTCACCACACTCACAACACTCACCAATACTCACCAACACTCGTGAACACCACTCATCTACACTCATAAATAACCATCACGACCTAAGAAAACAGCGACACTCGTCCCCCCCATCACCCCCCCACTCACCACTCCCTGCTCACCACTCCCCGCTCACCACTCCGCTCTCACCGCCCCCCGCTCGCCGCCCCTCGCTCACCGCTCCCCGCTCACCGCTCCCCTCTCACCGCCCCCCGCTCACCGCCCCCCGCTCACCGCCCCCCGCTCACCACGTGTGCTGCTGCTGCTGCTCCCCGCTCACCAGTCCAGGGCCGCTGCTTCCCGCGCCTCGTGACGGAGCGCAGCGAGGTGAGCGTCGCCGGCAACCGCTCCATCAACTACGGCAACGGACAGCTGCTCAACGCCACCGACATCCAGAAGGGGGCCAAGTACGTGGCGCGGGGGCGCGGGGGGCGTGGGGGGCACAGGGGGCGCAGGGGGCGTGGGGGGGGAGCGGGGGGGGGGGCGGGGGGGGTCTGCGTGTCCGCGTGAGAGGCTGGGGACAGCAGGGTCGTGGTTAGTGTTCTGCGCTACGAACTCGGAGATCCGAGTTCTATTCCCGCTCACGTCCAACACTAGCGACGATTCTCTGAACCTGCCCTGTCCCCCCCCCCCTCCCAAGTTGATTGTGTGGTTTTCTCTTTGGGGGGAGACGGTCAGGTATCCCTTCGATTGGTGTTTGTGTGTGTAGGGTGTGTGTAGGGTGTGTGTGTAGGGGGTTGTTCTATGATTAGGGTGTGTGTGTGTAGGGGGTTGTTCTATGTGTAGGGTGTGTGTGTGTTGTAGGGTGTGTGTGTGTAGGGTGTGTGGAGGGTGTGTGTGTTGTAGGCTCTGTGTGTGTGTGAGAGCAGTGAGTGAGTGGACTGGGGGGCTGGGGTGTAATGCTGCCTCACTCTTTCGTGCCCCCCACCCTACTCCCCCCCCCTCAGGGGGATCTCTAAGTTCATGGACGCGCGTCAGGTGGGCATGAAAGTATTTGAGGATTTTGCGCGATCCTGGTACTGGATCCTCATGTGAGTCCACGGAGCCCTCCTCCTCACCTACCCACTCACCCGAACACTCACCGACTCGCCGACTCACTCACTCACATACCCACTCACCTACCTCCCCACTCACCCACTCGCCCACCCACCAACTCAGCCACCCATTCACCCACCCACCGACTCACCCACCCACCGACTCACCCACCCACCCATTCACCCACCCACCAACTCAGCCACCCATTCACCCACCCACCCACTCACCCACCCACCCATTCACCCACCCACCCACCCATTCACCCACCCATTCACCCACCCACCAACTCAGCCACCCACCCACCCACCCATTCACCCACCCACCAACTCAGCCACCCATTCACCCACCCACCCACTCACTCACCCACCGACTCAGCCACCCTCTCACTCCACTCCCTTACCCATTTGGTGGCAGGGTGATGACACTCGTGCCTCATAGCAAGAAATTCCTGGGTTCGACTCCCGACTAGGGTGTCTTTCTGCGTAGAGTTTGAATTCTCGCCCCCTGTTCCGCGTGGCTTTCCTCCGGGGTCTCCGACTTCCTACCATAGCTGAGCCCACACACACAGTGGAACTGGCATTGGCCAAACCGCATCCCAGTGCTAAAAGTTCACTGCAAATTACTCAAATTCGTATTGCACACCGCAGCAATATCTTGACAGGACACTCCTGAAAAGCAGTCTTGAGACTCGGTGAGGCTTTCCACGGTAACCCGTCGCAATGAACTAATGTACGTACGTATCTTGAACTTCTTTTGCACCGTACGCGGCCAACCATGAGTGGGCGCGTGTCGGGGTGTGAACATTGGCAGGCACTCATTGCTGTATTGCACATCGCGGTTTCTATGTTTGGGTGTGTATGGATTATTGTGTACACGTTGGTGTGTATACATTGCCGTGTGTGCGTGTCCATGCGGGCGTGTAATGGGGAGCGGTGGTGTAGCGGTTAGCGTGCTGGGCTATGAACCTGGCGTACCAGGTTCGATTCCTGCTCACAGCCAACCCCAGTGACGATTATCTGAACCGGTCCTGGGCCTTCCTCTAGGTCGACCCAGCCTCAAATAATTACTTCATAGATGCTCCGTTCAAGGCTATAGGGGGATCTTTTTTTCTTGTTCAAGAGTGAGCGGTGGTGCACCGGTCCTCGCTCGAGGCCAACATCGGTGACGACGATTATCCGAATCTGTCCTGAGCCTGCCGCTGGGTCATCTCAGCCTCGCACGAGCACCTGGTGCGGCGTGCCAACATCGGCACTCGGGCGAGACGGGCTTTGTCCACGCCACCGCATCGTGTGCCGTGCCGGCCTTTGTAGGTGCTCGCTAATTGCACTTTCCCAAGCAGTCTGTTAAAGCTCCCTGGGGGATCTTTGTGGTGTTTGTGCAGCGGTCTGGGCATCGCGCTGCTGCTCAGTCTGCTCTTCCTCGTGCTGCTTCGCTTCCTGGCCGGAGTCATCGTCTGGGTCATGCTCGTCGCCCTCGTCGCCATCGTCGGATACGGTACCCGTCGCGTCCCCCCCCACCACCCACCCCGCGTCTTGCCCGTGTCTACCCTCCATATGCCCCCCGTGTCCCCCCTCCCCATAACCACCCCCCCCGTGTCCCCCCTCCCCCCACCAGGCATCTACCACTGCTACTGGGAGTACAGTGTGAACCTGAAGGGGAGACCTGGGGCGGATAACAAGATCACAGACCTCGGATTCCAGACCGACCTGCGGGTCTACTTGCAAGTGCGGGACACCTGGCTGGCCATCAGTGAGCCCCGCACTCACCTGCCCCCCCCTCACCTTCACCCCCCTCACCTGCCCCCCCTCACCTTCACCCCCCTCACCTGCCCCCCCCTTACCTGTGTACTCAACTACGTTGTTGCTGAACTGTGTACACACCAGACACCTGTACACACGGTGCACCTGTGTCCACCTCATCACGTGTACACCCCCCCCCCGTGTCCCTCAGTGATCCTGCTGTGCATCCTGGAGGTGGTGATCCTGCTCCTGGTGGTGTTCCTCAGGAAGAGGATCCTCATCGCCATAGCCCTCATCAAGGAGAGCAGCAAGTAGGACTCGCTAACAAAGACGAACGTCCCCCGTGTAGCCTTGACAGACTCGCACGCGCAAGTGCCGTTCGCGAGTAGCACCTTTGAAGGCCGGCACCGCACACAAGGGGGGGGGGGGTCGCAATGTTTACACGCCGCGCGAGGTGCTCGTTTAAGGCTGAGTCGACCTAGGGGAGGCCCAGGACTGGTTCAGATATTTATCCCCAATGTCTGCGCCCCCCCCTCCACACCCCCGTGTCTCCCCCAGGGCGATTGGCCACATGATGTCGTCGCTCCTCTTCCCCATCGTCACGTTCGTGCTGCTTGCCGTCGTCATCAGCTACTGGGCCATCACATCTCTGTATCCTCTACCTCGTCATCATGCACCTCATCGGCCACTTCGTCATGCGTCTCATCAACGTCGTCATCCAGCTCTTATCCTCACCACCTCTTCAAGCTCATCCACCTTCTCTACATCTTCCCTTCCTCGGCTACCACCACCAACTTGCTGCTGCCGCCGCTATGCATCCACGCGGTGTGACCCTTGACCCCGCGCGCTCAGCTACCTGGCCACGTCGGGTGTGGCCGTGTACAAGGCGGTGGTGCCGGGGGGGCCCAACAGCAGCGGAGAAGCCTGCGCCTCCCTCAACGGGACCCACTGCTCCCCAGAGGTACGGGCCCTGGGGATACGGGGGCTGGGAGAGACGGGGCTGGGAGAGACGGGGGCTGGGAGAGACGGGGGCTGGGAGAGACGGGGCTGGGGGAGACGGGGGCTGGAAGAGACGGGGGCTGGGGGAGACGGGGGCTGGGAGAGACGGGGGCTGGGAGAAACGGGGGCTGAGAGAGACGGGGGCTGGGGGAGACGGAGCTGGGGGAGATGGGGGCTGGGAGAGGCGGGGGCTGGGAGAGAGAGACGGGGGCTGGGAGAGGCGGGGGCTGGGAGAGAGAGACGGGGGCTGGGAGAGACGGGGGCTGGGGGAGACGGGGCTGGGAGAGACGGGGGCGGGGGGAGACGGGGGCTGGGAGAGACGGGGGCGGGGAGAGACGGGGCTGGGAGAGACGGGGGCTGGGAGAGACGGGGCTGGGAGAGACCGGGGCTGGGGGAGACGGGGCTGGGGGAGACGGGGCTGGGAGAGACGGGGCTGGGAGAGACGGGGCTGGGAGAGACGGGGCTGGGGGAGACGGGGGCTGGAAGAGACGGGGGCTGGGGGAGACGGGGGCTGGGGGAGACGGGGGCTGGGAGAGACGGGGGCTGGGAGAGACGGGGGCTGGGAGAGACGGGGGCTGGGAGAGACGGGGGCTGGGAGAGACGGGGCTGGGAGAGACGGGGGCTGGGAGAGACGGGGGCTGGGAGAGACGGGGCTGGGAGAGACCGGGGCTGGGGGAGACGGAGCTGGGGGAGACGGGGCTGGGAGAGACGGGGCTGGGAGAGACGGGGGCTGGGGGAGACGGGGGCTGGGGGAGACGGAGCTGGGGGAGACGGGGCTGGGAGAGACGGGGCTGGGAGAGACGGGGCTGGGAGAGACGGGGCTGGGAGAGACGGGGCTGGGAGAGACGGGGCTGGGAGAGACGGGGCTGGGAGAGACGGGGCTGGGAGAGACGGGGCTGGGAGAGACGGGGCTGGGAGAGACGGGGCTGGGAGAGACGGGGCTGGGATAGACGGGGCTGGGCCACGGGGTGACCACCAGAGGGCGCTGGAGCTCCACGCCGCTCTGCTGCGTTCCGGGTGCAGCGTGCGAGTGGCGCGTCACGCCCGCGGCGTCTCTCTGTCTCGGCACAGACGTTCAACATCTCGGCCGCCTTCGCCGCTTGTCCCAGCGCCAGCTGCATCTTCACCAGCTTCGGCGGAGAGGACCTCTACCACCGCAACATCTTCAATCTGCAGGTGCTGCTCGGCGAGATGGCGACGTGGTGGTGGTGATTACGTAGTGGCTTTTAATAATGGTGGTGGTGATGTGGTGATGTGATGCCAGTGATGGTGATAGTGAAAATAACGATGACTAGCTGTACTACCCGGCTTCGCCCGGGACTTGTATCCACCACGCCCGGCCGCCTTTGTCTCCCCAGTGGCGATGTTAATACGCCACACCAGTTACTCGTTTTGAGGCTGAGTCCCTCCCTCACCACTCTCCCTCCCTCACCACTCTCCCTCCCTCACCACTCTCCCTCCCTCACCACTCTCCCTCCCTCACCACTCTCCCTCCCTCACCACTCTCCCTCCCTCACCACTCTGTAGAGGACGTGAAACTTCGATGAATTTACCTCAGAGTCGCGTGGTGGGTGTCGAGGCCTAGCACCGTGCAGAGCCTCCGGCCTCGCCTAAATTGCCCACCCGGCTGAGGCTGGGTACGGGTGGCGTTCCCCCCCCCCCCCCCCCCCGCGCTACAATAATACTGTCTAATCGCTATAATTTTATAATCTACCGACCCTATAATAGTAATTGCACACATTGTGGTGGGGGGGGAGTGAAGAGGACGTGAAACTTTGATGAATTTACCTCAGAGTCACGTGTTAATGCGTGCGCTTATTTTTAACGGGAATTAAAAATGGCGTCCACCCCGCGGCGAAGGCGTCGCTACCCGTTGGCAGGGGCAACCGCCGTCCAATGAAAGCGGCGAAGGCGTCGCTACCCGTTGGCAGGGGCAACCGCCGTCCAATGAAAGCAGCGAAGGCGTCGCTACCCGTTGCCAGGGGCAACCGCCGTCCAATGAAACTGCGTATGGTCCGGCGACCCACAGACAGACAGACAGATTCGCGATTTTATATATATAGATGATGATGGAGAGATTGGTGATGATGGTGGGGGTGATGATAGTTTGACATGATTACAGCATGGTGATAATGCTTAAAATCATGATGATGATTGTATTGAGCATCATGATAATGGTGTCACCTGTCATGCTATCACTGGTGATGACCCCCCCCTCCCCCCCCCCCCCAGGTGTATAATGTATTTGCGTTCTTCTGGGCCATGAACTTCGTGATCGCGCTGGGCCACTGCACCCTGGCGGGGGCCTTCGCCTCCTACTACTGGGCCCCCAGCAAGCCCGGAGACATCCCCCCCTGCCCCGTCTTCTCCTCCTTCGGACGCACGCTGCGGTGAGAGCGAGTGCCACGAGCGTACTGCTCGTGGCAGTGCCGTGTACTCGAGCCGAGCCGGCTTGGCCGTGTTCCGCGCGTACAGCACGAGTGTGATGGCAGTGGTGGTAGTGCTGGTGGTAATGTTGGCAGCGACCGTGGCGGTGTTGCCGGTGATGGTGATGTAGGTACCACACGGGTTCGCTGGCATTCGGATCGCTCATCCTCGCCATCGTCCAACTCATCCGCGTCATGCTGGAGTACATCGACCACAAGCTCAGAGGTGAGCTCACTCACGCGCTCGCTCACTCGCGCGCTCACTCACGCGCTCACTCACGCGCTCACTCGCGCGCTCGCTCGCGCGCTCGCTCGCGCGCTCGCTCATGCGCTCGCTCACGCGCTCGCTCACGGGCTCGCTCACGCGCTCGCTCACGCGCTCGCTCACGCGCTCGCTCACGCGCTCGCTCACGCGCTCACTCACGCGCTCACTCACGCGCTCACTCACTCACGCGCTCACTCACGCGCTCGCTCACGCGCTCGCTCACGCGCTCGCTCACGCGCTCGCTCACGCGCTCGCTCACGCGCTCACTCACGCGCTCACTCACGCGCTCGCTCACGCGCTCACTCACGCGCTCACTCGCCAACACTTGCACACTCAGCAACACTCGCACACACACTCACTGACACACACACTTGCTTTTTCAAATACACACTTACACACTCGCTCACATACAAACTCACACACTCATTCAAACTCTTACTCTGTGTATCTCGTCATGTCTCTGTGTGTGTATCTCCGCGTGTCTCCGCGTGTTTCTGTGTAACCACGTGTTTCTGCGTGTCTCTGTGTAACCACGTGTCTCTGCGTGTCTCTGTGTCTCTGCGTGTCTCTGTGTCTCTGCGTGTCTCGAGTAGTGTCGGAGAACAAGTGCGCCCGGTTCGTGATGTGCTGCCTCAAGTGCTGCTTCTGGTGTCTGGAGAAGTTCATAAAGTTTCTTAACCGCAATGCCTACATCATGGTGACCACCACCACCACCACAACCACCACCACCACCACATCCACCACAACCACCACAACCACGTCCACCACAACCACTTCCACCACACATGACTACCAACCTTCACACCACCTCCTCACGCCCACCACTTCCACCATCCACCACTACTTCTGTCCACCACTATCATCATGTCCACCTTCACACACTGTCACCCCCCCACTCACAATGATCCACCCCGCGTGTCCACCCCGTGTGTGACCCAGGTCGCCATCTATGGGAAGAATTTCTGCGTCTCGGCCAAGAACGCCTTCTTCCTGCTCATGCGAAACATCGTGCGGTGAGGGGGCCCGCCGGGGGCCCACTGGGGTCCTACTCCGAGATCCCACGAGTCTCGCTGTTCATCCAGCCGTGCTTCCTATGGGGCCCTGTAGGTCCTATAGGTCCCACTCGGGTTCTTTGAGTCTCACTGGGGTCATGACAGGGTCACGTGAGTCTCACTGGGGCCTCTGTGGGATCCCAGTGGGTTCTCTTGGGCCTTGGTGGGGCCTTGACGATGGTGAAGATGATAGTAATCATGGTGGTGAACGATGATGATGGTGATGATAATGGTGGTGATAATGGTGGCCTTGACGATGGTGAAGATGATAGTAATCATGGTGGTGAATGATGATGATGGTGATGATAATGGTGGTGTTGATGATGGTGATGACGGTGGTGATGACGGTGGTGATAATGATGGTGGTGGTAATGATGATGTCTTGCAGAGTGGTGGTGCTAGACAAGGTGACAGATTTTCTTCTGATGATGGGGAAGCTGCTGGTGGTTGGAGCAGTGGGTGAGACACAACACCAACACCCCGTCACAACACCCCGTCACAACACCCCGTCACAACACCCCGTCACAACACCCCGTCACAACACCCCGTCACAACACCCCGTCACAACACCCCGTCACAACACCCCCCCCCCCATCCCTCGCCCCACGTGTGGCAGGCGTGCTGGCGTTCTTCTTCTTCTCCGGCCGCATCTCCTTCATCCCGACTCACCCGGTGCTCAACTACTACTGGGTGCCCATCCTGGTGAGGAGCAGGGGCTGAGGGGGCACGTGGAGGGGCAGCGTCAGAGGGGAAGGGGGTCACGTGCGTCAGTCAGGGGGCCAACGGTGGGGGTGGGGTCCAGTGCCTCTCCCCTCTCTTGATTCTGGGTGGGTGCGTCAGAAATGGACGTGCGTGTCGGTGTATCCGTGTCCTGGGCAGCGCCGGGCTAGACGCGCCGTGAGGCTCACTGGGCGGTTAGAGGCAGTCGCCCTGCAACGATAGTGGGGGGCGGAGGAGCGACGCTCGCGACAACGAGCGGAGCGCCGGACGACTACGACTCATTGAGGCGGCGCGTTTGCCGGTCGTGCCGCTGGGCAGACAGGTGGCTGTGCGTGGCCACCCACCCCCTCGGGCGCCGTGTTGGTCCGCATTGGTCCGCGTTGGTGCTCACTAACAGCACTTGCCCCAACAGCCTGTTAAGGCGAGACGGGGGGGGGGTCTTTGTGGGTGTGTATCCGTGTCACGTCCGCGTGTGTGTCCGTGTCACGTCCGCGTGTGTGTGTGTGTGTGTTTCCACCCAGACGGTGGTGGTGGGCTCCTACATGGTAGCCCACGGCTTCTTCAGCGTCTACAGCATGTGTGTGGACACGCTCTTCCTGTGCTTCTGTGAGTACACGGCGCGCTCGTTCAGGCGCGCACTCACACGCGTGCCAACGCGCGCACACACTCGGATACGCATGCACAAACGCGCGTCCTGGATTTCTTGAGCTTCCATCTTTTCTTCCTTTCGTCTTCTCTCAATCGACATCTCTCTCCTGGGGGTTTGCTGACCATGCTTCACTCCGCTCATTGTAGGTTGGTGAAGGAAGCAACGCCGTGCGAGACACCGCGTGACGAAACCCCTCCCAGAGTTTGCTTGAACCAATGCTGCGGATGTTGAACTTCTTTCGCACCGTACGTAGCCAATCGTGCCGATGAGATCGACTCTCAGAAGGACGGCCGTGTGGCTGAGTATCGTTGGTATAGAGGGACAGATGGTTAGTTGTAGCACTGGCTGGTGGTGTGAGGAGGCCTTCATCCAGCAGTGGATAGCCATTGGGAGATGATGCATTTGCCTGTGTTTTGTACCCATGTGATCTCCACTCCTCTGTGACCCTTCTGCTGATGGTGTTTATCTGATGGGGTTCATGCTGCTGCGGACGGTGATTGTGGTCTAACTGAGGTGCTCCTCCTCTCTTCTCCCTTCTCCTCCCTCCTCCGCCTCCTCCTCCGCCTCCTCCTCCGCCTCCTCCTCCTCCGCCTCCTCCTCCGCCTCCTCCTCCTCCGCCTCCTCCTCCTCCTCTACCTTCTCCTTCATTTCCATCTGTCCTGCGTGATTGGCAACTTTCATATTTCCGTTAAGCACACACGCTCCCATCACCACCTCCCCATCACCACCTCCCCATCACCACGTCCCCATCACCACGTCCCCATCACCACGTCCCCATCACCACGTCCCCATCACCACGTCCCCATCACCACCTCCCCATCACCACCTCCCCATCACCACCTCCCCATCACCACCTCCCCATCACCACCTCCCCATCACCACCTCCCCATCACCACCTCCCCATCACCACCTCCCCATCACCACCTCCCCATCACCACCTCCCCATCAATACCCCACATCGCCAACCTCCATCGCCACCTTCATCACCCAACCTTCACCCACCCATCACCACCACCCCACCACCACCGCCCCAGGCGAGGACCTGGAGCGGAACGACGGCTCTCTGGAGCGCCCCTACCTCATGTCCCCCGGCCTCCTGCAGCTGCTGGGGAAGCCGGGGGCCACGCTCGCCCAGGAGTCCTCCGACTGAGGGACCCCTCCCTCTGGGGCCCCCGTTCCTCTGGGCCCCTTCGGGCTCTCCCGTCCCTCTGAATAAAGGCCCCCACCATCCCTACGGGGTCCACCGTGCTCTGGTTAGGGGGTCACCATCCCTACTGGGTCCACCGTTCTCTGGCTAGGGGGTCACCATCCCTACGGGGTCCACCGTTCTCTGGTTAGGGGGTCACCATCCCTACGGGGTCCACCGTGCTCTGGCTAGGGGGTCACTATCCCTACGGGGTGCACTGCCTTATGGGGCCCGTTGCCTTATTGGGCCCCGCCGATCTGTCACCCTCCAGCTCAATGCCCACCGGCCCCCCAGACTCCCCGAGCTCGGGGACCCCCCCCCCCTACTCCTCTGGGTGGCACTCAACTCCAGCCAAGGCCCCACCCACCCCTCACGTGTCCGTGTCCCTCCCGCAGTGGAAGACCTGGAGAAGAACGATGGCTCGGTGGAGAAGCCATACTTCATGTCCAAAGGGCTCATGAAGATCCTAAACAAAAAGAACATTGTGGCCGAATGATGGGGGGGGGGGGGGGGTGCAGGGGGGTATGGAGGGAGTTACCTCGATTTTTGATCCAGTCGGTCAACACTGGCGAATCGACAGTGGCTATCACGTGGACATATTAGCCCCGGCCATGTTAGTGTGGAATGTCGAGGTGAGCACCAGTATCTCAATGCTCATTTGAACAAGAAACCACTTTGCCTACCTGCCCCCCCTCCACCTGCTGCCCCCACCCCAGGGCTAGGGTTAGAGCCGGGGTCAGGGTTGGGATTAGGGTCACAGTGGTTCAAGAATCAATCGTCCGTTGCTGCAGTGTATATAATGGATTCTTAAATCCATCTGTGTAGAGCGTAAAGCGGCCGTGTTATTGTATTTGTGGGTTTTCTCTGGGTTCCCCGGTTTCTTCCAACGTGGAGCCAAACGCCCTTAGCGGAAAAACCTCGACTCGTTCGCCAATAACACCGTGGCCTTATAAGGAAAATCTATACGGGCGACGTTTCAGGCAATGACCCTTCTTCATAACCCAGGGAGGCCATCGAGATGGATTGCAGTATCACCAAGTAGTTTGTGTTGTAGTCGCCTTGTCCCACACAGGGAGGGGGGCTGCCAATGGGGGTGTTGAGATGGTGCGTGCTGCTGTGTAATGCTCGTTGAGTTTGAGCTGGCGCTGTGCGGACGCTCCGGTTGTGACTGATGAATATACCAAACACTCCCAGTGTAGCAGTATCGCACTCGTCCTCCTTGAGACTCAACGAGGCTCTCCCGTGTAAGAGGGTGGAGGTCCGGAGTCGGGGGAGGAACCAATGTTATAAAATCAGGTCTGGGGCGAGGGTTCAGGGTCGGGAGGTTGCCCTGCCTTCCCTCCCAAACCCAGAAGGAGCCCCCCCCCCTCTCCCTTCTGGATGTGGTTGTCATCGTTTTTGTGCCAGGGCCGTGTCTGTTTATTAATTTTCGAGCGTCGTGATTGGGTTTGCGTGGATGTAAAGTGTATAGTGTCTCTGTACACACACGCAGACACACATACACACACGTATATATATACACACAGACACACACGTATGTATATACACACACAGACACACACGTATATATACACACACACACAGACACACACGTATATATACACACACACACAGACACACACGTATATATACACACACACGGCCAGCCTGCGGATAATCTGCATACAGTACTGGGTGTTTTAGGGTAAAACAAACTCATTACACACACACAGGAAACACATGACACACTCGCATATATATATTTATAATACAGTTTTTGTTAGATTGCGTAAATATAAATGTGTCGTTCACCCACCACGACCCGACAGCCCAATAGTGAGGTCTGTCACGTGAACAGAACGCGCCAATTCGTGACCACTTCAGCACACCGCTTGTGTGTTGGAGAGTAAACCCACAACATTTACAATTCGAGTCCGAGGTTTCGCTGGTGATTACAACCAGCTTCATCGGTCGATTTTGCCCGAATTGTGCTGGGTTAACGACACTTGTATTTACGTGATCCAACCCAAAAAACATGTATTATCAATGATATTGGTCTCGAACCCCTCCGTGTTACATTGGAGCTGTATCTGACGTGTGCATGGCGCTGTGCCCTTGCCACGTGCACCTCGGCGTCCTCGAGCGGTCGCCTTGTGAATGCGCAGGGCGGCGATCATCTTAAACCTGGGGGCTTAAAGATACTGCGCTGTATTACAATTGCATTACTTGTGCTTTTATTCAGTTCATTCATCCGTGTGCGTGTTTTTATCGTCAGAGTAAGGTTGAACCGTTACAGTGCTTGGCTACTGATGCATGATGGAGCGAGCGCTGTGTACCGTCACGCGTTGCCGCGAATAAATCTGTTGGGCATTGACCTCATTGACCTCATTGACCTCATTGACCTCATTGACTGGGACTGGAGACGCTGCTGCTACTGCCACCGCTGGACTTGCACACCAGAGGTCGCCGGTTCGACTGCACGTCCCTGCGCGGAAGTTGAGACGATGATCGTATTGGGATTCAAGCGCAAGAGGTCAATTGTGTGTACAGTGGTGTGTACAGTGTTGTGTACAAGGTGACACGAACTCTCTGCTGAAGCCCTCTCGTCGTGACCAACAGCAGACCTCCACATTGGCGTCGAGCTCCTGAACATCTTCAATCCCCCCCCACCTCCGTCTCTGTCCGCCCAGCTGTATAAACGCCGTCGATTGGCAGGTCCGTGTGTGGTGGTGGTGGGGTCAAGTGTGGGTGACACCCCCCGCCCCCACCCCAAGACGTTTGGCCAGCGTGGAAGAGTTGGCCAAATACCGTCCAGAAAACCATTCGCACTCGCAGAGTAAAGGATTCACTCGCTCATCTGGAGCGCTGCATCTCCAGGCTGTCCTCGCTTTGTGCGCTAATGGGTGGGGGCGTTCCAAACAATATCGCACAAAGCGAAACCGCAATCGACGGCTGCCTGCCGAGTGGCGCGCGCAGTGCGCGCAGAGGAGGGGATTTAAACCGCATTAAGCGACTCGGTCGCATGAGCCGAACCCGCATTGTGCGTGGGAAACGTGTTCACATCCACGGCCATAGGGGCCGTCTATAAATGACGTCACGCACCTGGGGGGGGGGGGGGGTCAGACATTTGCGACGATGTGTGACGCGGGGGGGGGGGGGGTGAGAAATGTGACGTCACATCAAAATGCGCAACTTTAAATAAATATAGACAACACGTTCTACTTAATTAAATATAATTTTTAATAAATGTTTTCTCCTACATCAGAGTGCAGCGCCACATTAAATACGCACTACAATGACAATAGTTTAAAGCGATTTGAAGCATGTTTTTGGGGAGGGGGGGCAGAGCTTTGTGACGTCATATTTGAGGGGGGGGGGTCTGACTTTTTGTGACGCCGTGTGACGAGGGGGGGGGGGTAATAAATCGTCCAAAATCGCGTGACGTCATTTATGGACGGCCCCAAATACAAAAGACGGAAGATCCGCCCTCGTGGCCTGCACAGGCAGTTGGGGCAAGTGAGAGATGCCCCGCCGTGTCGCCTGCTGCTGCTGCTGCTGCTGTTGTTGTTGTTCACACCTTGTAGCAGACGCATTTGAGGCGGAGTTGACCTAGGGCAGGCCCATGACTGTTTCAGGTAATCGTCTCGTTTTGGCCGTGAGCGGGAATGGAACTCTGCTCGCGAGGTTCGTGGCGCAGTGCGATAACCCCGACGCTACCGCTTCCCACAAAGGTGGGTGGGCGTGGCGTTGGCCGTCATGGGTGCTCGCTAACAGCACTTGCCCCAGCAGTCTCTGCAGGCTATCCGGGGCGTCTTTGTCAGGCGGCAGACGCACGCGACTCGCCAGTGAGGGCGTCACGAGCTCGTCACGAGCGACGCGGCGCCACTGTAGGGGGGCGGGGGCAGGGGGGGCGGGGGGAGGGGGTGATGCCCTGGGAGTGATTTCGACTCGCGCGTCCATGGCCACGCGTCCGCTCCGCTCCTTATCCCGAGAGGATCTCGCGGTGTAACAGACGAGACGGGTAAACACGCAGGTGAGCCTCAGGTTTGCCAGCCACAGGTGTGCACAGGTGTGCCATAGCCTACAGCTTCACGTACTATAGCCTACCCTACAGGTAAACACAGGTGAGTCACAGCCTACAGGCATGTTGTAGTGGTGTAGCCTACAGCTACAGTGCCCTACAGGTAAACACAGGTGAGACACAGCCTACAGGCATTCTGTAGTGGTATAGCCTACAGCTACAGTGCCCGACAGGTAAACACAGGTGAGTCAGCCTACAGGCATGCTGTAGTGGTGTAGCCTACAGCTACAGTGCCCTACAGGTAAACACAGGTGAGTCACAGACTACAGGCATGCTGTTGTGGTGTAGCCTACAGCTACAGTGCCCTACAGGTAAACACAGGTGAGTCACAGACTACAGGCATGCTGTTGTGGTATAGCCTACAGCTACAGTGCCCTACAGGTAAACACAGGTGAGTCAGCTTACAGGCATGCTGTAGTGGTATAGCCTACAGCTACAGTGCCCTACAGGTAAACACAGGTGAGTCACAGACTACAGGCATGCTGTTGTGGTATAGCCTACAGCTACAGTGCCCTACAGGTAAACACAGGTGAGACACAGCCTACAGGCATGCTGTAATGGTGTAGCCTACAGCTACAGTGCCCTACAGGTAAACACAGGTGAGTCACAGCCTACAGGCATGCTGTAGTGGTGTAGCTTACAGCTGAACACCGGGGAGGTGTCTGGAGTGCGTTATCATCTGGAGTCGGATTCTCGTGGGGGAGTCGGAGGTGTCTGGAACCCGGGGCTGGGGGTCTGGCTCCGTGCCCCTTGATTCCCCGGGTGGGTGGGTGGAAGGGGGGGAGTTTGTCCTCCCCTCCCCTGCCCTTATCTCGCTACTGTAGCCGCTCTCACATCAAAGCGCGACGCGCCTGGAGATAGCATCGCTTCCGAGGGCGGCTCCCGCGGGGAGCGGGCGCACGCGACATGGGGTGGGAGGGGGGCTGTGTACAGGGCGTGTACAGGTGTGTGTTTACAGGTGTGTGTGTGTGTACACGTGTGTGTGTACAGATGTGTGCTTACAGGTGTGTGTTTACAGGTGTGTTTACAGGTGTGTGTGTACACGTGTGTGTGTACACGTGTGTGTGTACACGTGTGTGTAGAGGTGTGTGTACAGGTGTGTGTTTACAGGTGTGTGTGTGTACACGTGTGTGTGTACAGGTGTGTGTGTAGAGGTGTGTGTACAGGTGTGTGTTTACAGGTGTGTGTGTGTACACGTATGTGTGTACAGGTTTGTGTACAGGTGTGTGTGTACAGGTGTGTGTGTGTACACGTGTGTGTGTAGAGGTGTGTGTACAGGTGTGTGTGTACAGGTGTGTAGGTGTGTGTGTACAGGTGTGTGTGTGTGCTATAATCCCGACGACCCGGGTTCGATTCCCGCTCACGGCCAATATCGGTGACGATTATCTGAACCGGTCCCGGGCCTCCCCTAGGTCGACTCAGCCTCAAATGAGTACCTGGTGCGGTGTGTAAACATCGCCACTAGGGAAACAAAGGCGGTCGGGCGTGGTGCTGGCCACCCATCCCCTCGTGTACCGTTCTGGCCTTCATAGGTGCTCGCTAACAGCACTTGCCCTGACAGTCTTTTGAGGCTATATGGGGGATCTTTGTTATGTGTGTGTACAGGTGTGTGTGTACAGGTGTGTTTACAGGTGTGTGTACACGTGTGTGTGTACAGGTGTGTGTACAGGTGTGTGTAGGTGTGTGTGCACAGGTGTGTGTACATGTATGTGTACAGGTATGTGTGTACAGGTGTGTGTACAGGTGTGTGTGTAGGTGTGTGCACAGGTGTGTACAGGTGTGTGTTTACAGGTGTGTGTACACGTGTGTGTGTACAGGTGTGTACAGGTGTGTGTACAGTCACCTATACACACATCTGTTCATACACCTGTAGACACACATCTGTTCATACACCTGTAGACACACACACCTGTAACTACGTAGGTGCTCGCTAACACTTGCCCCAACAGTTTGTTAAGGCTACACGGGGGATATGTCTTTGTGTGTACAGGTGTGTGTACACCTGTGTGCGCACAGGTGTGTACGTACACGTGTGTGTACACGTGTGTGTGTGTACACGTGTGTGTGTGTGTACACGTGTACGTGTACACGTGTACGTGTACACGTGTACACACACACACGTGTGTGCGCACGTTTGTGTGTACAGGTGTGTGTACAGGTGTGTGTAGGTGTGTGTGTACAGGTATGTGTGTACAGGTGTGTGTACAGGGGTGTGTGTAGGTGTGTGCACAGGTGTGTACAGGTGTGTGTTTACAGGTGTGTGTACACGTGTGTGTGTACAGGTGTGTACAGGTGTGTGTACAGGTGTGTGTGTACAGGTGTGTGTACAGGTGTGTTTACAGGGTGTGTACAGGTGTGTGTTTACAGGTGTGTGTTTGCTTGTATGTGTACAGGTGTGTACAGGTGTGTGTACAGGTGTGTGTGTACAGGTGTGTGTACAGGCGCGTGTGTGTACAGGTGTGTTGTGTGTAGGGGTATGTGCTGTCGTGTACCTCGGTGTACGAGGCCATACACCCCCTCATGTGTTGTGCCGGCCGTCATAGGTGCTCGCTATACGGGGAACTTTGTCTTTTGAGGTATGTGTGCTGGGCTGCGTCCAGGTGTGCGAGCTGGTGTGTATAGTTGAGTGTGTGCGCAGGTGTGCTGGGGTGTGTGCGCAGGTGTGTTGGGGTGTGTGCTGGTGTGCGCACATCTGGATGAACGGGGGGGGGGGGGGGGGTGGAGGATGTTCCTGTGTGTGATTGGTGTAAGTATATCCATTGTGTACATGTGTGCAGTGTTCGTGTGTGGGTAGGTTGCGTGTAGTGTACACGTGTGTGTGGTATACAGGGGTGTGTAGTATAAGTACGTTGTGGACGTGTCTAATTGGTATAAGTCAGGGGTCGGCAACCTACGGCTCCGGAGCCGCATGCGGCTCTTTACGGGCTGCTTCTTGACGATATGTACGTATGTACAGTATGTACTCAGATGCATTGCGGCTCTTGAAATACTGAATTTTGTACCGAATTGGAAAGAAATGGCTCTTCTTGTTATTTTGGTTGCCGACCCCTGGTATAAGTGTATGTAATTAGAGGTGTGTATTGTGCATCGTGTTGTATTTGGATGTCTATATTTTAGGAGTGGCTATATCGTGAGCGGAGAACGTGGGGCAGCGGGTCGCGCATGAAGCCGGCGACCTGAATTCGATCGCAGCCCACACCGGTACTGGGCCTCCCCTAGGTGGACTAAGCCTTGAACGAGTATCCGCCTTAAATGTGGTGTGTGAACACGAGCAGTGGGGAGACAAAGGCGGCCGAGCGTGGTGCTGGCCACTCTACCCCTCGTGTGCTCTGCTCGTCTCTAGTGGTGCTTGTCCCAGCGGTCTGTTCGAGCCGGCACGGGGATCTTTGTCTTGAGTGGACTCGGGCGTGAGTGTGAGTCGACTCGTATCGCTGCGTTTGGCGACCTTCTTTAATGTTGCTCTACGGGAACCGTGGGCGCCCCCGCCCATCTCCCCCACAGCCCCTCCCCTCCACCAGCCCCCGTCGTCTTCCCCGGAACAAAGCAGGACCTCGGGCGCCACAGGTGAGGCTGCCCACAGGTGTGCGGGTCCCGCATGCAGGTACCCCGTCTCACCTGTACCCCACCAGCCCCCCCCCCCGCCTCGTGTTCAAAGCACCACCGCGATCCCGCGGGACAAAGGTGTTGTTTGAAGCACTCCGGTGACGTCAGCGGAGCCCCGGGGAGGGGAGGAGGAAGAGGAGGAGGGGAGCCGCCGCCGCCGCCGCGTGTCTCCGTGTGGGTGGCGAGAGGAGCCGCAGCGCTGGCTGCTGTCGCGAGAGACCCCCCCGACACGATGCTCAGCGCTGCCCTCTGCCACCGCCCGCTCACGCCACTGGGCGGAAGAACCAATTTGATATTGCAGTTGATGTTAGCTGCGTTCTATTAAGAAGGGTCATTGTCCGAAACGCCACCTATTATATGATATTATATTATTTAAGACCTCTGTCAGTGTTGTTGACGGATGTGGTGAGGTTTGAATGTGGCTGTAATTTGGACCTGAACGGGATTCACGGTTGCTGAGCACCAACCCAAATGCCCCCAAACGCCGAGCGACCAGCAACAAGCAGAACGCAAGTTGCATTGCAGCACGAGGAGGTGGCCGAGAGGCGAGGCGCCTCGCTCCCGCAGTCGGCAGTCCAACTGAGCCCCCCCCCCCCCCCGCGTTATCCGCCGCGTTACCCGCCGCGTTACCCCCTTGCTGCTCGGGGTCCGCACGAGGGGGGGGTCATATGCACGTGGGGGGGGGGGTGTACGGTGTGTAGGGGGTCAAGGAGAAGGGGGGTACGGGAAAGAGGATGGCGGGAGAAGAGGTGGAAGATCCCCATTGCTCCCCCGCGCTCACGATCTTCAGTCTCGTGCGGGGGGGGGGGTGTGATGCGGGAGGGAGGGTACAGGGTTTGATGGGGGGCTGCTCCGAGGTCCTGGGTTGTCCCGAGGGGGTCCCGAGGGGGGCCGGGCCCCCCCTCAGTGCTGGGAACAAGCCCCGTCTTTGTCTGGCTGCGTCGCCGCGGCTGAACTGCGACGCGCCCCGCGCTCTAATTGCGACTCCGCGGAAACGGCGCCGGGGGGCGGGGTGAGGATTGGAGGGGGTGGGGGGCAAGGTAGAGGTCCCCCTAGGGACCCTCCACCACCACCTACTACTGCTGAGCCCCCACCCTCGTGTCCCCCCCACCACCAGCACCACCCAACCACCACCACAGGTTGGCAGAGCTTGTGGATTCTGTAGCGTGCAGATTAATGATGATGGTGATGATGATGATGGTGGTGATGATGGTGATGATGTTCTGCCGGGTGACGAGAGCTGGGGAGAGTAGAGTTGGAGTGGGGAGAGTATTCGGTGAGTCGGGGATGCGTAAGATGAGAGGGAGAGTGTGTGGAGGGAGGGATGGAGAGAGCGTGCGAAGTGAGAGTTGTGGAGAGTTTGGGAGAGTATGAAGGGGGAGATGGAGAGTTGTAGGAAACAATGAAGAGTTGGAGGGAGTCGTCGAGAGTAGGGAAAGAGTGGAGAGAGAGTTTCAATACGTATTGTAGGTGTATTTGTGAGAACTGTTGAGAGTTGTATAGCGAAATAGAGAAGCAGAGGGAGAATAGGAGAGAGAGTAATGGAGTGGGGAGTGAGTGAGTGAGTGAGTGAGAGTGGTGAGTGAGAGTGATGAGAGTGGTGAGTGAGAGTGATGAGAGTGGTGAGTGAGTGAGAGTGGTGAGTGATTGAGTGAGAGTGGTGAGTGAGTGAGAGTGGTGAGTGAGAGTGGTGAGTGAGTGAGAGTGGTGAGTGAGAGTGATGAGAGTGGTGAGTGAGTGAGAGTGGTGAGTGAGTGAGAGTGGTGAGTGAGTGAGAGTGGTGAGTGAGAGTGATGAGAGTGGTGAGTGAGTGAGAGTGGTGAGTGAGTGAGAGTGGTGAGTGAGAGTGATGAGAGTGGTGAGTGAGTGAGAGTGGTGAGTGAGTGAGAGTGGTGAGTGAGAGTGATGAGAGTGGTGAGTGAGAGTGGTGAGTGAGTGAGAGTGGTGAGTGAGTGAGTGAGAGTGATGAGAGTGGTGAGTGAGTGAGAGTGGTGAGTGAGAGTGGTGAGTGAGTGAGAGTGGTGAGTGAGTGAGAGTGGTGAGTGAGAGTGGTGAGTGAGAGTGATGAGAGTGGTGAGTGAGTGAGAGTGGTGAGAGTGGTGAGTGAGTGAGAGTGGTGAATGAGAGTGGTGAGTGAGAGTGATGAGAGTGGTGAGTGAGAGTGGTGAGTGAGTGAGAGTGGTGAGTGAGTGAGTGAGAGTGGTGAGTGAGTGAGAGTGGTGAGTGAGTGAGTGAGAGTGGTGAGTGAGTGAGAGTGGTGAGTGAGAGTGGTGAATGAGAGTGGTGAGTGAGAGTGATGAGAGTGGTGAGTGAGTGAGAGTGGTGAGTGAGAGTGGTGAGTGAGTGAGAGTGGTGAGTGAGTGAGTGAGTGTGGTGAGTGAGAGTGGTGAGTGAGTGAGTGAGAGTGGTGAGTGAGTGAGAGTGGTGAGTGAGTGAGTGAGAGTGGTGAGTGAGTGAGAGTGGTGAGTGAGTGTGGTGAGTGAGAGTGGTGAGTGAGTGAGTGTGGTGAGTGAGAGTGGTGAGTGAGTGAGTGTGGTGAGTGAGAGTGGTGAGTGAGTGAGTGAGAGTGGTGAGTGAGTGAGAGTGGTGAGTGAGTGAGTGAGAGTGGTGAGTGAGTGAGAGTGGTGAGTGAGAGTGGTGAGTGAGTGAGTGAGAGTGGTGAGTGAGTGAGTGTGGTGAGTGAGTGAGAGTGGTGAGTGAGTGAGAGTGTGTGAGTGAGAGTGGTGAGTGAGTGAGTGAGAGTGGTGAGTGAGTGAGAGTGGTGAGTGAGTGAGTGAGTGAGAGTGGTGAGTGAGTGAGTGTGGTGAGTGAGAGTGGTGAGTGTGGTGAGTGAGAGTGGTGAGTGAGTGAGTGTGGTGAGTGAGAGTGGTGAGTGAGTGAGTGAGAGTGGTGAGTGAGTGAGTGTGGTGAGTGAGAGTGGTGAGTGAGTGAGTGAGAGTGGTGAGTGAGTGAGTGTGAGTGGTGAGTGAGAGTGGTGAGTGAGAGTGGTGAGTGAGTGAGAGTGGTGAGTGAGAGGAGTGAGTGAGAGTGGTGGTGTGGTGGTGAGTGGTGAGTGAGAGTGGGTGAGTGAGAGAGTGAGAGTGGTGAGTGAGTGAGAGTGGTGAGGTGGTGAGTGAGTGGTGAGTGAGAGTGGTGAGTGAGAGGAGTGAGTGAGATGTGAGTGAGTGGTTGTGAGTTGAGAGTGGTGAGTGAGGTGAGAGTGGTGAGTGAGAGTGGTGAGTGAGTGAGTGAGAGTGGTGAGTGAGAGTGGTGAGTGAGTGAGAGTGGTGAGTGAGAGTGGTGAGTGAGTGAGTGAGAGTGGGTGAGTGAGTGAGTGAGAGTGGTGAGTGAGTGAGGGAGAGTGGTGAGTGAGTGAGTGAGAGTGGTGAGTGAGTGAGAGTGGTGAGTGAGTGAGTGAGTGGTGAGTGAGTGAGAGTGGTGAGTGAGTGAGAGTGGTGAGTGAGTGAGTGGTGAGTGAGTGAGAGTGGTGAGTGAGTGAGAGTGGTGAGTGAGAGTGGTGAGTGAGTGAGTGAGAGTGGTGAGTGAGTGAGAGTGGTGAGTGAGTGAGTGAGTGGTGAGTGAGTGAGTGAGAGTGGTGAGTGAGTGAGAGTGGTGAGTGTGGTGAGTGAGTGGTGAGTGAGAGTGGTGAGTGAGAGGAGTGAGTGAGAATGGTGAGTGTGGTGAGTGAGTGGTGAGTGAGTGAGAGTGGTGAGTGAGAGTGGTGAGTGAGTGAGTGAGAGTGGTGAGTGAGAGTGGTGAGTGAGTGAGAGTGGTGAGTGAGAGTGGTGAGTGAGAGTGGTGAGTGAGTGAGTGAGAGTGGTGAGTGAGTGAGTGAGAGTGGTGAGTGAGTGAGAGTGGTGAGTGAGAGTGGTGAGTGAGTGAGTGAGAGTGGTGAGTGAGTGAGAGTGGTGAGTGAGTGAGTGAGTGGTGAGTGAGTGAGAGTGGTGAGTGAGTGAGAGTGGTGAGTGAGTGAGTGAGTGGTGAGTGAGTGAGAGTGGTGAGTGAGAGTGGTGAGTGAGTGAGTGAGAGTGGTGAGTGAGTGAGAGTGGTGAGTGAGTGAGTGAGTGGTGAGTGAGTGAGAGTGGTGAGTGAGTGAGAGTGGTGAGTGAGTGAGTGCTGGGGCAGCATGCGGCTGCCCCAGCGCGGGGTCACGCCGCGTCACGGGGTCACGCCGCGCGCGCTGGTTTCCGGTAATTTGTCCCCGAGTCGAGGGGGTGGGGGAGGGGGCTCGGCTGTCAATGGCACGGGGGGGAGGGGGTAATGGGGGGAGGGGGCTCGGGGGGTGACGGCCACTGGTGTCTGACGCGGGTTCTGCTCAATAAATAATCTCCACCTTGCACTCCCCTCCCTGCACTCCCCTCCCACGTCATGCGCGCCCCCCGTGGGGAAAGGGGCAGCAGTGGGGGGCACTGCCCCCACTTCACCACAGCCTCCTCCCCCATCACCACCGCCCTGCCCCCTCCCCACGGACTCGCGCTGCTCAATAGGGGAGGGGGGGGGGGTCTGGTACCTGGGGGCTGTGGCGGATTATTTGGCCCTGAAGTCGCGAGTGAGATCAGTACAACCACGTGTACTCAGTAATATACACGCGTGTGTGTATACATGTCTACACGCGTGTGTGTGTGCATACATGTATACATGCATGTTGCTAGACATGTATGTGTGTGGGCATACATGTGTATACACGCGTGTGTATACATGTATACACACACATGCACGTCAGCGGGGAGCGGTGGCGCAGTAGTTAGCGCAGTGCGCTATAATGGACCCGCCGACCTGGTGAAACAGTGAACCAAGTTCTCGGCTGACGAGGGAGGAGGACCAACGCCGATTCGTCACCGATGTTGGCCGTGAGCGAGAGTCGAACTCGGTTCACCGGGTTCGTAGCGGAGTGCACTGACCCCCCCCCCACGCGTGCCCACGACGCAGACTCCACCACGGCCCCCCCCCCCCCCCGTGGTCTCCGCATTTATTAATTTTTTTAGGCGACTCGCCGAGTCGGCGAATCGCGGCGCTTTGCCGGAAGAGCGGCGAGTTGAAGCGGTCCGGGTATCGGAGGGGTTCCCCATTGAGTCGGGGGTAGGGTCAGGGTAGGGTCAGGGTAGGGTCAGGGGTAGGTTTTAGGGTTTTAGGGTTATGGGTTCAGATAGCGGTAGGGATAGGAGAATGTTAGGGTTTGGTAAAACAAGAGGTAGGGGTAGAGGTAGGAGTAGGAGTTGAGGTAGGAGTAGGGGTAGAGGTAGGAGTAGGAGTTGGGGTAGGAGTAGGGGTAGAGGTAGAGGTAGGAGTAGGGGTAGAGGTAGGGGTATCGTGTAGGGGTAGAGGTAGGGGTAGAGTGTAGGGGTAGAGTGTAGGGGTATCGTGTAGGGGTAGAGTGTAGGGGTATCGTGTAGGGGTAGAGGTAGGGGTATCGTGTAGGGGTAGAGGTAGGGGTAGAGTGTAGGGGTAGAAGTATGGGTATCGTGTAGGGGTATCGTGTAGGGGTAGAGTGTAGGGGTAGAGGTAGGGGTAGAGTGTAGGGGTAGGGGTAGAGGTAGGGGTATCGTGTAGGGGTAGAGGTAGGGGTAGAGTGTAGGGGTAGAGGTAGGGGTATCGTGTAGGGGTAGAGGTAGGGGTAGAGTGTAGGGGTAGAGTGTAGGGGTATCGTGTAGGGGTAGAGGTAGGGGTATCGTGTAGGGGTAGGGGTAGAGTAGAGGGGTAGAGGAGTGGACGTTAGAGTGTAGGGGTAGAGGTAGGGGTAGAGTGTAGGGGTAGAGGAGTGGACGTTAGAGGTATGGTAACTTTGATTATTTTCAGTTAAAATGTTTCACCTTGAGGATCCCGTGAGATGGAATATCTCGTTCGCAAGAGGGGTCCAGCTCGGGTTGAGGGGCGGGGTTGGTGTGAGGGTAG